>NC_092052.1:117085043-117107172 GCF_003086295.3 Arachis hypogaea | reverse complement strand
TGTGAAAATGAAGGTGGTAATGATGGATGGATGTGAGTGGTGAAGAGGTTGTGGGGAAGATGGTAGGATTTGATAGGTGAGGGGTGTTTGGGAAGAGGTATTGAGGTGATTGGTCAATGGTGTATGGGGAAGAGAGTTATAGAAAGGTGTGAAGAAGAGAGAAGAAGAGGTGGGGTAGGTGGGGATCCTGTGGGGTCCACAAATCCTGAGGTATCAAGGAATCTGAGTCCCTGCACCATTCTGGCGTTCAAACGCCTATTCTGTGCCAAATCTGGCATTTAATACCAGCTCTGCTACCTTTCCTGGCATTAAACGCCACTCTGCTGCCCATTTCTGGCGTTAAACGCCAGCCAGATGCCCATTTTTGGCGTTTAACTCCAGCCAGATGCCAGACAGCCCTTTATAGTGTTAAACGCCTAGAGTGCTACCCATTCTGGTGTTTAACACCCAGAATGCTGCCAGGCTAGGCGTTAAACGCCCATTCTGCTATCCTTACTGGGTTTAAACGCCAATAAGCCTGTCCTCCAGGGTGTGCTATTTTTGATGCTATTTTTCATTCTATTTTTTTATTTTTCAGTTGTTTTTATGACTTCACATGATCATCAACCTAAGGAAAACATAAAATAGCAATGAAAAATAAATAAATATAATTAAATATCATTGGGTTGCCTCCCAACAAGGACTTCTTTAATGTCAATAGCTTGACAGTGAGCTCTTAGAGAGCCTCACAGAGATTCAGAGCTTAGTGGTGGCCTCCCAACACCAAACTTAGAAGTTAAGTGTGGGGGCTCTGTTTGACTCTGTATTGAGAGAAGCTTTTCATGCTTCCTCTCCATAGTTATAGAAGAAGATCCTTGAGCCTTAAACACAAGGTAGTCCTCATTCAATTGAAGGACCAACTCTCCTCTGTCTACATCAATCACAGCTCTTGTTGTGGCTAGGAAGGGTCTTCCTAGGATGATGGATTCATCCTCATCCTTCCCAGTATCTAGGATTATGAAGTCAGCAGGGATGTAATAGCCTTCAACCTTTACTAAGACATCCTCTACAAGTCCATAAGCCTGTTTCCTTGAATTGTCTGCCATCTTGATGAGCGGATAATTTATATGCTTTTTGGCATTGTTTTTAGTGTGTTTTTAGTAGGATCTAGTTACTTTTAGGGATGTTTTCATTAGTTTTTATGTTAAATTCACATTTCTGGACTTTACTATGAGTTTGTGTGTTTTTCTGTGATTTCAAGTATTTTCTGGCTGAAATTGAGGGACTTGAGCAAAAATCAGATTCAGAGGTTGAAGAAGGACTGCTGATGCTGTTGGATTCTGACCTCCCTGCACTCAAAATGGATTTTCTGGAGTTACAGAACTCAAAATGGCGCGCTTCCAATTGCGTTGGAAAGTAGACATCCAGGGCTTTCCAGAAATATATAATAGTCTATACTTTGGCCAAGAATAGACGACGCAAACTGGCGTTCAACGCCAGCTCTCTGCCCAATTCTGGCGTCCAGCGCTAGAAAAGGATCCAAAACCAGAGTTGAACGCCAGAAATGGATCAAAACCTGGCGTTCAACTCCACAAATGGCCTCTGCACGTGTACACTTAAAGCCCAGCCCAAGCACACACCAAGTGGGCCCCGAAAGTGAATTTATGTATCAACTACTTACTCATGTAAACCCTAGTGACTAGTTTATTATAAATAGGACCTTTTACTATTGTATTAAAAATCTTTGGTCTCAGTTTTAATCCATTGTTCATCTTAGGAGACTATTGATCACGTTTTAGGGGGCTGGCCATCTCGGCCATGCCTGGACCTTCACTTATGTATTTTCATACGGTAGAGTTTCTACACTCCATAGATTAAGGTGTGGAGCTCTGCTGTTCCTCAAAGATTAATGCAAAGTACTACTGTTTTCTATTCAATTCATCTTATTTTGCTTCTAAGATATCCATTCGCACCTAAGAACGTGATGAAGGTGATGATTATGTGTGACGCTCATCACCATTCTCCCCTATGAACACGTGCCTGACAACCACTTCCGTTCTACATGAAATAAAGCTTGAATGAGTATCTCTTAGATCTCCTAACCAGAATCTTCGTGGCTAAGCTAGAATGATGGCGGTATTCAAGAGAATATGGAAAGTCTAAACCTTGTCTGTGCTATTCCGAGTAGGATTCAATGATTGAATGACTGTGACGAGCTTCAAACTCGCGATTGCTGGGCGTTAGTGACAGACGCAAAAGGAGGGTGAATCCTATTCCAGCATGATCGAGAACCGACAGATGATTAGCCGTGCTGTGACAGAGCATGTGAGCATATGTTTCACTGAGAGGAGGGGATGTAGCCACTGACAACGGTGATGCCCTTGCATAAAGCCAGCCATGGAAAGGAGTAAGACTGATTGGATGAAGATAGCAGGAAAGCAGAGGTTCAGAGGGACGAATGCATCTCCATACGCTTATCTGAAATCCTCACCAATGATTTACATAAGTATTTCTATCTTTACTTTTATTAATTAATATTCAAAAATACCATTACTATTTTATATCCGCCTGACTGAGATTTACAAGGTGACCATAGCTTGCTTCATACCAACAATCTCCGTGGGATTCGACCCTTACTCACGTAAGGTATTACTTGGACGACCCAGTGCACTTGCTGGTTAGTTGTATCGAAGTTGTGACAAATTAAGAATGTGTAATCACGATTACATGTACCAAGTTGCTCACGTTGCCAGGGATTGTTTGAGCCTGGACATCACAATTTCGTGCACCAAGTTTTTGGCGCCGTTGCCGGGGATTGTTCGAGTTTGGACAACTGACGGTTCATCTTGTTGCTCAGATTGGGTAACTTTCTTTTCGTTTTCTTTTCAAAAATTTTTCAAAAATATTTCAAAAATTTTTCAACTGTTTTCGAAAAAAATAAAAATGTTTTCAAAAAAAAAATATATTTTTCTTCAGAATTTTTAAGAATGAATTCTAGTGTTTCATGAAGCATGTTGAAGTCTGGTTGGCTGTAAAGCCATGTCTAAATTTATTTGGACTGAGGCTTGCAATTTGTTATCAAGAGCAATATACTCTCGTGTTACATGCTAAAGCTTGGCTGGCCATTGGCCATGTCTAGTGTTTTGGACTGGAGCTTTCATTGAAAGCTTGGCTGGCTAGTGAGCCATGTCTAATTCCTGGACTGAAGCTTTAGACTAAGAATGCAAGATTCCTGGAATTCATATTAAAAATTTTGGAATCCTTATTTTTCTTTTTTACATTAATTTTCGAAAAATACAAAAAAATTTAGAAAATCATAAAAATTCAAAAATATTTTCATGTTTCTTGTTTGAGTCTTGAGTCATGTTATAAGTTTGGTGTCAATTGCATATGCATCTTGCATTTTTCGAAAATTTCATGCATTCATAGTGTTCTTCATGATCTTCAAGTTGTTCTTGGTAAGTCTTCTTGTTTGATCTTGATGATTTTTTGTTTTGTATTGTTTAGTGTTTTTCATATGCATTCTTGAATTCTTAGTGTCTAAGCATTAAAGAATTCTAAGTTTGTTGTCTTGCATATTTTCCTTGCATTAAAGATTTTTCAAAATTGTGTCTTTGATGTTCATCTTGACATTCATAGTGTTCTTAGTGTTCATCTTGACATTCATAGCATTCTTGCATGCATTCATTGTTTTGATCTAAAATCTCCATGCATTGAACATTTTTAGTGTTTTTCTCTCTCATCATTAAAAATTCAAAAATAAAAAAAAAATATCTTTCCCTCTCTCATCTCATTCTATTTATTTATTCATCTAATAACATCTCATCTCACATTTCTACCCTCCTCACAGTTGTGTTTCTTCCATTTCATTACATTCTTTATCTCCCTCTTTTCTTTCACTCACAAAGGAATCCCTATACTGTGGTATAAAGGATTTCTATTATTATTATTTTTTTCTGTGCCCTCTTCTTTGTCATATGAGCAGGAGCAAGGACAAGAACATTTTTGTGGAAGCAGATCCAGAACCTGAAAGGACTCTGAAAAGAAAACTAAGAGAAGCTAAAATACAACAATCCAGAGATAACCTTTCAGAAATTTTCGAACAGGAAGAGGAGATGGCAGCCGAAAATAATAATAATGTAAGGAAGATGCTTGGTGACTTTACTGCACCTAATTCCAATTTACATGGAAGAAGCATCTCCATTCCTGCCATTGGAGCAAACAACTTTGAGCTGAAACCTCAATTAGTTTCTCTTATGCAGCAGAACTGCAAGTTTCATGGACTTCCATCTGAAGATCCTTTTCAGTTCTTAACTGAATTCTTGCAGATATGTGATACTGTTAAGACTAATGGAGTAGATCCTGAAGTCTACAGGCTCATGCTTTTCCCTTTTGCTGTAAGAGACAGAGCTAGATTATGGTTGGATTCTCAACCCAAAGACAGCCTGAACTCTTGGGATAAGCTGGTCACGGCTTTCTTAGCCAAGTACTTTCCTCCTCAAAAGCTGAGCAAGCTTAGAGCTGATGTTCAAACCTTCAGATAGAAAGAAGGTGAATCCCTCTATGAAGCTTTGGAAAGATACAAACAGTTGACCAAAAAGTGTCCTTCTGACATGCTTTCAGAATGGACCATCCTGGATATATTCTATGATGGTTTATCTGAGCTATCAAAAATGTCACTGGACACTTCTGCAGGTAGATCCATTCACCTAAAGAAAACGCCTGCAGAAGCTCAAGAACTCATCGACATGGTTGCTAATAACCAGTTCATGTACACTTCTGAAAGGAATCCTGTGAGTAATGGGACGCCTATGAAGAAGGGAGTTCTTGAAATTGATACTCTAAATGCCATATTGGCTCAGAACAAAATATTGACTCAGCAAGTCAATATGATCTCTCAGAGTCTGAATGGAATGCAAGCTGCATCCAACAGTACTCAAGAGGCATCTTCTGAAGAAGAAGCCTATGATCCTGAGAACCCTACAATAGCAGAGGTAAATTACTTAGGTGAACCTTATGGAAACACCTATAACTCAACATGGAGAAATCATCCAAATTTCTCATGGAAGGATCAAAAGCCTCAACAAGGCTTTAATAATGGTGGAAGAAATAGGTTTAGTAATAGCAAGCCTTTCCCATCATCAACTCAGCAACAGACAGAGAACTCTGAACAAAATACTTCTAATTTAGCAAACTTAGTCTCTGATCTGTCCAAGGCCACTGTAAGTTTCATGAATGAAACAAAGTCTTCCATTAGAAATTTGGAAGCACAAGTGGGCCAGCTGAGTAAAAGGATCACTGAAATCCCTCCCCGTACTCTCCCAAGCAATACAGAAGAGAATCCAAAAGGAGAGTGCAAGGCCATTGACATAAGCACTATGGCCAAACCTGTAAGGGAAGGAGAGGACGTGAATCCCAAGGAGGAAGGCCTCCTGGGACGTCCAGTGATCAATAAGGAGCTTCCCTCTGAGCAACCAAAGGACTCTGAGGCTCATCTAGAGAACATAGAGATTCTATTGAACCTCTTTATGCCCTTCATGAGCTCTGATGAGTATTCCTCTTCTGAAGAGAATGAGGATGTTACTGAAGAGCAAACTGCCAAGTTTCTTGGTGCAATCATGAAGCTAAATGCCAAATTATTTGGCATTGATACTTGGGAAGTTGAACCTCCCTTGTTCATCAATGAACTAAGTGATCTGGATCAACTGACATTGCCTCAGAAGAGACAGGATCCTGGAAAGTTCATAATATCCTGCACCATAGGCACCATGATCTTTAAGGCTCTGTGTGACCTTGGTTCAGGAATAAACCTCATGCCCCTCTCTGTAATAGAGAAACTGGGAATCTATGGAGTGCAAGCTACTAAAATCTCACTAGAGATGGCAGATAGCTCAAGAAAACAGGCTTATGGACAAGTAGAAGATGTATTAATAAAGGTTGAGGGCTTTTACATACCTACTGATTTCATAGTCCTGGATACTGGAAAGGAAGAGGATGAATCCATCATCCTAGGAAGACCTTTCCTAGCCACAGCAAGAGCTGTGATTGATGTGGACAGAGGAGAATTGATCCTTCAAATGAATAAGGACAACCTTGTGTTTACAACTCAAGGATCTCTCTCTGCTTCCATGGAGAGGAAGCATAAAAAGCTTCTCTCAAAGCAGAGTCAACCAGAGCCCCCACAGTCAAACTCTAAGTTTGGTGTTGGGAGGCCACAACCAAACTCTAAGTTTGGTGTTGAACTCCCATATCCAAACTCTAAGTTTGGTATTGGAGAGTTTCAACAAAGCTCTGAACGTCTGTGAGGCTCCATGAGAGCCCACTGTCAAGCTATTGACATTAAAGAAGCGCTTGTTGGGAGGCAACCCAATTTTTATTTATCTAACTATATTTTCCTTAGTTATATGTCTTTGTAGGTTCATGATCATGTGGAGTCACAAAATAAATATAAAAATTGAAAACGGAATCAAAAACAGCAGAAGAAAAATCACACCCTGGAGGAGCATCTGTGTGGCGTTCAGCGCCAGAACAGAGCATGATTCTGGCGCTGAACGCCCAAAATGGGCAGCTTCTGGGCGCTGAACGCCAGAACAGGCATGGTTCTGGCGTTCAATGCCAGAAATGGCACACAAATGGGCGTTGAACGCCCAAAATGGCCACCAACCTGGCGCTGAACGCCCAGAGTTGAGTGCAAAGGCATTTTTACATGCCTAATGGGTGCAGGGATGTAAATCCTTGAACACCTCAGGATCTGTGGACCCCATAGGATCCACTCAGGATCTGTGGACCCCACAGGATCTACTCAGGATCTGTGAACCCCACAGGATCCCCACCTACCTCCACTCACTTCTTCTCACCCCTCTTTCACACAACCCCATAAACACTCTTCCCCAAAAACCCTTCACCAATCACCTCAATCTCTCTTCCCCATCACCTCTTCACCACTCACATCCATCCACTCTTCCCCATAAACCTACCTCATAAACTCCACCTACCTTCAAAATTCAAAACCAATTTTCCACCCAAACCTACCCATATGGCCGAAACCTTTCCCCCCCTCCCTTCCCTATATAAAGCCCTCCATTCTTCATCAAATTCACACAACACACCCCTCTACACCCTTCCTGGCCGAAACACTTTCCATCCTCCCTCTCCTCCATTTCTTCTTCTTCTTCTTCTATTCTTCTTCTCTTGCTCGAGGACGAGCAATATTCTAAGTTTGGTGTGGTAAAAGCATAAGCTTTTTGTTTTTCCATTACCATTGATGGCACCTAAGACCGGAGAATCCTCTAGAAAGGGGAAAAGAAAGACAAAAACTTCCACATCCGAGTCATGGGAGATGGAAAGGTTCATCTCTAAAGCCCATCAAGACCACTTCTATGATGTTGTGGCCAAGAAGAAGGTGATCCCCGAGGTCCCTTTCAAACTCAAAAGAAATGAGTATCCGGAGATCCGACATGAAATTCAAAGAAGAGGTTGGGAAGTTCTAACAAACCCCATCCAACAAGTCGGCATCCTAATGGTTCAAGAGTTCTATGCCAATGCATGGATCACAAAGAACCATGATCAAAGTAAGAACCCGGATCCAAAGAACTATGTTACAATGGTTCGGGGGAAATACTTGGATTTTAGTCCGGAAAATGTGAGGTTGGCGTTTAACTTGCCTATGATGCAAGGAGATGAACGCCCCTACACAAGAAGGGTCAACTTTAATCAAAGGTTGGACCAAGTCCTTATGGACATATGTGTGGAAGGAGCTCAATGGAAGATTGACTCCAAAGGTAAGCCGGTTCAACTAAGAAGATTGGACCTCAAGCCTATAGCTAGAGGATGGTTGGAGTTCATTCAATGCTCAATCATTCCCACTAGCAACCGGTTTGAAGTTACTATAGACCGGGCCATCATGATCCATAGCATCATGATTGGAGAAGAGGTGGAAGTTCATGAGATTATACCTCAAGAACTCTACAAGGTGGCTGACAAGTCCTCCACTATGGCAAGGTTAGCCTTTCCTCACCTCATTTGCCACCTATGCAATTCGGCTGGGATTGACATAGAGGGAGATATCCTCATCAAAGAGGACAAGCCCATCACTAAGAAAAAGATAGAGCAAGCAAGAGAGCCCATTCATGGAGCTCAAGAGGCGTATGAAGCTCATCACCATGAGATTCCGGAGATGTCTCAAATGCACTTTCCTCCACAAAACTATTGGGAGCAAATCAACACCTCCCTAGGAGAATTGAGTTCCAATATGGGACAACTGAGGGTGAAACATCAAGAGCACTCCATCATGCTTCATGAAATAAGAGAAGATCAAAAAGCAATGAGGGAGGAGCAACAAAGACAAGGAAGAGACATAGAAGAGCTCAAGGACATCATTGGTTCCTCAAGAAGGAAACGCCACCATCACTAAGGTGGATTCATTCCTTGTTTTTATTTCTTCTGTTTTTCGTTTTTATATGTTATGTGCTTATCTATGTTTGTGTTTTTATTACATGATCATTAGTAGTTAGTAACTTTGTCTTAAAGTTATGAATGTCCTATGAATCCATCACCTCTCTTAAAATAAAAAACTATTTTAATTCAAAAGAACAAGAAGTACATGAGTTTTGAATTTATCCTTGAACTTAGCTTAATTATATTGATGTGGTGACAATGCTCCTTGTTTTCTGAATGAATGCTTGAAAAGTACATATGTCTTTTGAAGTTGTTGTTTAAGAATGTTAAATATGTTGGCTCTTGAAAGAATGATGACTAGGAGACATGTTATTTGATAATCTGAAAAATCATAAAAATGATTCTTGAAGCAAGAAAAAGCAGCAAAGAACAAAGCTTGCAGAAAAAAAAATAATATAGGCGAAAAAAAATAGAAAGAAAAAGAAAAAAAAGCAAGCAGAAAAAGCCAAAAGCTCTTAAAACCAAGAGGCAAGAGCAAAAGCCAATAACCCTTAAAACCAAAAGGCAAGGGCAATTAAAAAGGATCCTAAGGCTTTGAGCATCAGTGGATAGGAGGGCCTAAAGGAATAAAATCCTGGCCTAAGCGGCTAAACCAAGCTGTCCCTAACCATGTGCTTGTGGCGTGTAGGTGTCAAGTGAAAACTTGAGACTGAGCGGTTAAAGTCAAGATCCAAAGCAAAAAAAATAGTGTGCTTAAGAACCCTGGACACCTCTAATTGGGGACTTTAGCAAAGCTGAGTCACAATCTGAAAAGGTTCACCCAGTTATGTGTCTGTGGCATTTATGTATCCGGTGGTAATACTGGAAAACAAAGTGCTTAGGGCCACGGCCAAGACTCATAAAGAAGCTGTGTTCAAGAATCATCATACTGAACAAGGAGAATCAACAACACTATCTGAACTCTGAGTTCCTATAGATGCCAATCTGTCTGAACCTCAATGGATAAAGTGAGATGCCAAAACTATTCAAGAGGCAAAAAGCTATAAGTCCCGCTCATATGATTGCAGCTATGTTTCATTGATAGTTTGGAATTTATAGTATATTCTCTTCTTTTTATCCTATTTGATTTTTAGTTGCTTGGGGACAAGCAACAATTTAAGTTTGGTGTTGTGATGAGCGGATAATTTATACGCTTTTTGGCATTGTTTTTAGTGTGTTTTTAGTAGGATCTAGTTACTTTTAGGGATGTTTTCATTAGTTTTTATGTTAAATTCACATTTCTGGACTTTACTATGAGTTTGTGTGTTTTTCTGTGATTTCAGGTATTTTCTGGCTGAAATTGAGGGACTTGAGCAAAAATCAGATTCAGAGGTTGAAGAAGGACTGCTGATGCTGTTGGATTCTGACCTCCCTGCACTCAAAATGGATTTTCTGGAGCTACGGAACTCAAAATGGTGCGCTTCTAATTGCGTTGGAAAGTAGACATCCAGGGCTTTCCAGAAATATATAATAGTCCATACTTTGGCCAATAATAGATGACGCAAACTGGCGTTCAACGCTAGCTCTCTGCCCAATTCTGGCGTCCAGCGCCAGAAAAGGATCCAAAACCAGAGTTGAACGCTAGAAATGGATCAAAACCTGGCGTTCAACTCCACAAATGGCCTCTGCACGTGTACACTTAAAGCCCAGCCCAAGCACACACCAAGTGGGCCCCGGAAGTGAATTTATGCATCAACTACTTACTCATGTAAACCCTAGTGACTAGTTTATTATAAATAGGACCTTTTACTATTGTATTAAAAATCTTTGGTCTCAGTTTTAATCCATTGTTCATCTTAGGAGACTATTGATCATGTTTTAGGGGGCTGGCCATCTCGGCCATGCCTGGACCTTCACTTATGTATTTTCGTACAGTAGAGTTTCTACACTCCATAGATTAAGGTGTGGAGCTCTGCTGTTCCTCAAAGATTAATGCAAAGTACTACTGTTTTCTATTCAATTCATCTTATTTCACTTCTAAGATATCCATTCGCACCTAAGAACGTGATGAAGGTGATGATTATGTGTGACGCTCATCACCATTCTCCCCTATGAACACGTGCCTGACAACCACTTCCGTTCTACATGAAATAAAGCTTGAATGAGTATCTCTTAGATCTCCTAACCAGAATCTTCGTGGCTAAGCTAGAATGATGGCGGTATTCAAGAGAATCTGGAAAGTCTAAACCTTGTCTGTGGTATTCCGAGTAGGATTCAATGATTGAATGACTGTGACGAGCTTCAAACTCGCGATTGCTGGGCGTTAGTGACAGACGCAAAAGGAGGGTGAATCCTATTCCAGCATGATCGAGAACCGACAGATGATTAGCCGTGCTGTGACAGAGCATGTGAGCATATTTTTCACTGAGAGGAGGGGATGTAGCCACTGACAACGGTGATGCCCTTGCATAAAGCTAGCCATGGAAAGGAGTAAGACTGATTGGATGAAGATAGCAGGAAAGCAGAGGTTCAGAGGGACGAATGCATCTCCATACGCTTATCTGAAATCCTCACCAATGATTTACATAAGTATTTCTATCTTTACTTTTATTAATTAATATTCAAAAACACCATTACTATTTTATATCCGCCTGACTGAGATTTACAAGGTGACCATAGCTTGCTTCATACCAACAATCTCCGTGGGATTCGACCCTTACTCACGTAAGGTATTACTTGGACGACCCAGTGCACTTGCTGGTTAGTTGTATCGAAGTTGTGACAAATTAAGAATGTGTAATCACGATTACGCGTACCAAGTTGCTCACGTTGCCAGGGATTATTTGAGCCTGGACATCACAATTTCGTGCACCACATCTCTAGTGAGATTTTAGTAGCTTACACCTCAAAGATTCCTAGTTTCTCCATTATGGAGAGGGGCATGAGGTTTATACTTGAACCAAGGTCACACAGAGCTTTTTTAAAGGCATGGTGCCTATGGTACAAGGGATTAAGAATTTTCCAGGATCCTATTTCTTCTGAGGTAATTTTAGTTGAACCAGATCATTCAGTTCATTGATGAGCAATAGAGGTTCATCCTCCCAAGTCTCATTACCAAATAGCTTGGTATTCAGCTTCATGATTGCTCCTAGATATTGAGCAGCTTACTCTTCAATAATATCTTCATCCTCTTCAGAGGAAGAATACTCATCAGAGCTCATAAATGGCAACAGTAAGTTCAGTGGAATCTCTATGGTCTCTATATTAGCCTCAGATTCCTGTGGTTCCTCATTAGGGAACTCTTTGGAGGCCAGTGGACGTCCATTGAGGTCTTCCTCAGTGGAAATCACTGCCTTTCCCTCCTCCACGCATTCGGCCATGTTGGTTATATTTATGGCCTTGCATTCTCTTTTTGGATTCTCTTTTGTATTGCTTGGGAGAGTACTAGGAGGGAGTTCAGTAACTCTTTTACTCAGCTGACCCACTTGTGCCTCCAAATTTCTAATGGAGGACCTTGTTTCAATCATGAAACTGAGAGTGGTTTTAGATAGATCAGAGACTACAGTTGCTAAGTCAGAGTGGCTCTTCTTAGAATTCTCTGTCTGTTGCTGAGAAGATGATGGAAAAGGTTTGTTATTGCCAAACCGTGCTCTCCCACCATTATTGTTACTGAAGCCTTGATTAGGCTTCTGTTGATCCTTCCATGAGAAATTTAGATGATTCCTCCATGAAGGATTGTAAGTGTTTCCATAGGAATCTCCCATGTAATTCACTTTTTCCATTCCAGGATTCTCAGAGTCATAGGCTTCTTCTTCAGAGGAAGCTTCCTTAGTACTGCCTGTTGCAGCTTGCATTCCAGACAGACTCTGAGAAATCATATTGACTTGCTGAGTCAATATTTTGTTCTGAGCCAATATGGCATTCAGAGTATTAATCTCAAGAACTCCTTTTTTCTGAGTTGTCCCATTATTCACAGGATTCCTTTCAGAAGTGTACATAAACTGGTTATTTGCAACCATTTCAATGAGTTCCTGGGCTTCTTCAGGTGTCTTCTTTAGACGAAGAGATCCACCAGCAGAGTTGTCCAATGACATCTTGGACAATTCAGACAGACCATCATAGAATATACATATGATGCTCCATTCTGAAAGCATGCCAGAAGGGCACCTTCTGATCAATTGCTTGTATCTTTCCCAAGCTTCATAGAGGGATTCACCTTCCTTCTGTCTGAAGGTTTGGACTTCCACTCTAAGCTTGCTCAATTTTTGAGGTGGAAAGAATTTGGCCAAGAAAGCATTGACCAACTTTTCCCAAGAGTTCAGGCTATCTTTAGGTTGTGAATCCAACCATATCCTAGCTCTGTCTCTTACAGCAAAGGGGAAAAGCATAAGTCTGTAGACCTCAGGATTAACCCCATTGGTCTTAACAGTGTCACAGATTTGTAAGAATTCAGCTAAAAACTGATGAGGATCTTCCAATGGAAGTCCATAAAGCTTGCAATTCTACTGCATCAGAGAAACTAATTGAGGCTTAAGCTCAAAGTTGTTTGCTCCAATTGTAGGAATTGAGATGCTCCTTCCACAGAAGTCAGAAGAGGGTGCAATAAAGTCACCAAGCATCTTCTTTGCATTTTCACCATTGTTGTTGGGTTTGGCCATCTTTTCTTCTTTTTCGAAAAATTCTGTCAGGTTCTCTCCAGAGTGTTGTGCTTTAGCTTCCTCCTTAGAGTCCTTTCAGGTTTCGGATCAGCTTCAACAAGAATGTTCTTATCCTTGCTCCTGCTCATATGAAAAAGAAGAGAACAGAAAAGAAGAGGAATCTTCTATGTCACAGTACAGAGATTCCTTTATGTGAGTAGAAGAATAGAAGAGTAGAATGAAGAAGAGAGAAGATGAAGAATTCGAACACAGAGAGCGAGAGAGGGTTCGAATTTTTAAGAGGAAGAGAAGTGTTAGTAAATAAATAAATAAATAGAAAGAGATGAGAGAGGGAGGGAGTTCGAATTTTAAATTAAAATAAAAGGAAAATATTTTTGTTTTTATTTTAATTATTGGTTAGTATTCGAAATTTAGGAGAAGAAATAAGATTAAAATTAAAATTTAAAAGAATTAGTTAATTAAAAAGTATTTTGAAAAAGGGGTTAGTAGTTTTCGAAAATTGGAAAGAGGAAATTAGTTAGGTAGTTTTGAAAAAGATAAGAAACAGTAAAACACACAAAAAGTCAAGTAGTTAATTGAAAAAGATTTGAAAATCAATTTTGAAAAGATAAGAAGTTAGAAAAGATTTTGAAATTGATTTTGAAAAAGATATGATTGAAATTCATTTTGAAAAAGATTTTAAAAGGAAATTAAAAGGATTTGATTTTTGAAATTAAAGTTGATTACTTGACTAACAAGAAACTAAAAGATATGATTTTAAAATTTAAAGATTGAACTTTTCTTAATAGGCAAGTAACAACTTGAAAATTTTTTGAATCTAAATATTAATTGTTAACATTAATTATGAAATAAAAGTGAGAAAAAGATTTTGAAAATCAAATTTTAAAAGTTTTCGAAAATAAGATAAAAAATGAAAAAGATTTAATTTTTGAAAAAGATTTGAAAAAGATAAAAATTTTAAATTGAAAATTTGACTTGACTAGTAAGAAACAATTAAATTTTAAAATTTTATGACTAAATCAATTTAAATTTTTGAAATTTATGAGTGAAATAAGGGAAAGATATTTTTTTTTTACTTTTGAGTTTTTATTGAGGAGAGAGAAAAACATAAAAATGATGCAAAACATAAAAATTTAAGATCAAAACTAATAATGCATGCAAGAACTCTTTGAATATTAAGATGAACACCAAGAACATTTTGAAGATCATGATGAACATTAAGAACATATTTTTGAAAATTTTTAAGAAAAGAAAAACATGCAAGACACCAAACTAAAAATTTTTTTTTATGATTTTATAAAATTTTTTTGGTATTTTTCGAAAATTATTTGGAAAAAGAGAAAATAAATAAGTTCAAAATTTTTTAATAGGAATTCCAGGAATCATGTAATGTTAGTCTAAAGCTTCAGTCTAAAAAAATTAGACTTGGCTAGCCAAGCTTCAGCAGGACATTACAGACAACAGCCAAATTGATGTGAATCAACTTGCTTTTGTGATGATAAAGGCATCATCTGAAACTCTAGAATTCATTCTTAAAAATTCTGAAGACATAGAATAATTTATTTTTTTGAAAATTTTTCGAAAATAAAAAGCTTTAAAAATAAAATAAACTTACCTAATCTGAGCAACAAGATGAACCGTCAGTTGTCCAAACTCGAACAATCCCCAGCAACGGCGCCAAAAACTTGGTGCACGAAATTGTGATCTCAACTGCGCCAACAACTTGGTACGCACGATCATAATCTCAATTCTTTTTCACAACTCCGCACAACTAACCAGCAAGTGTACTGGGTCATCCAAGTAATAAACCTTACGTGAGTAAGGGTCGATCCCACGGAGATTATCGGCTTGAAGCAAGCTATGGTCAACCTTGTAAATTTCAGTCAAGCAAATTCAAATGGTTATGGGTTTTAATAATTAAAATATAAATAATTAGATCCTACTCGGAATACCACAGACAAGGTTTAGACTTTCCGGATCCCAGGAATGCTGCCAATAGTTCTAGCCTATACCATGAAGGTTCATCTCAGATTCAGCTTCTTTGTTGTCAGGAGAGAAGACGTGAATCCTTGATTAGAAACCCAAGAGAATATACTCCAGCTGTCGTCTAATGACTACGTTGAACATCATGTAGACCGCTTTGTGGTTGTCAGGCACGCGATCTTGGCTAAGCGAGTAATGAAGATTGGGTGATTGTCACGGGTCACCCCTTCATTCTGACTTAACTGAATTAAGTACGAGAGTATATCTTGGAGAAGAAGTAGGCTTGAATTGAATAGAAAAATAGTAGTAATTGCATTAATTCATGAAGAACAGCAGAGCTCCACACCTTAATCTATGGGGTGTAGAAACTCCACCGTAGAAAATACATAAGTGAAAGGTCTAGGCATGGCTGTGAGGTCAGCCTCCATGCCAAAGGTCTAAGGACTAAACGTCCAGAGATGTAAAATAAATCTCTAAAAGTAGTTTTTATAATAAACTAGTAACTAGGGTTTACAGAAAATGAGTAACTAAGTGCAGATAGTGTAGAAATCCACTTCCGGGGCCCACTTGGTGTGTGTTTGGGCTGAGCATTGAAGCTTTTTCGTGCTTAAGCTATTCCTGGAGTTAAACGCCAGCTTTGGTGCTAGTTTGGGCGTTTAACTCCAATTCTGGTGCCAGTTTGGGCGTTTTACACCAAGATATTTTAGGCTGACTTTGAACGCCAGTTTGGGCCATCAAATCTTAGGAATATTATGGACTATTATATATTGTTGGAAAGCCCAGGATGTCTACTTTCTAATGCAATTAAGAACACGCCAATTGGGCTTCTCTAACTCCAGAAAATCCACTTCGAGTGCAGGGAGGTCAGAATCCAACAGCATCTACAGTCCTTTTTCAGCCTCTGAATCAGATTTTTGCTCAGGTCTCTCAATTTCAGCCAGAAAATACCTGAAATTACAGAAAAATACACAAACTCATTGTAAAGTCCAGAAATGTGATTTTTGAATAAAAACTAATGAAAATATAATAAAAATTAACTAAAACATACTAAAAACTATGTAAAAACAATGCCAAAAAGGGTATAAATTATCCGCTCATCAACTTCCTAACCAGTGATGTGCATCCTAAGGAAATTTCTAAGGAGAACGACTCGGGACTAATACTCTCGGTTATTGAATTTGGATTGTAGTGACACAATTTCTTTGTTTGATGTGGAATTGCATGTCGGTTTAGACTATACTCACGATTGGATTTATTGATAATTTCTATACCGGCATAAAATCTCTCATCAGTAACCGTCCATGAAGCAGTAATATTCATGTCCTGCGAGTCTTTCTAGCATCTAATCCATGAAAGGTAAAGGGAAATGATCTTTTCTGGTGGCCTCATTGAGCTTCCTATAATCAATGTACATACGCCAGCCAGTCACTGTCCTTATGGGTATCAATTCATTCCTCTCATTTGGTACAATAGTGACTCCTCCCTTCTTTGGGACTACTTGTACCGGACTTACCCAAGGGCTGTCTGAGATTGGGTAGATCACCCCTGCTTGCCACAACTTCAGCACTTCCTTTTGGACTACTTCATTCATTGTTTGGTTTAGCCTTCTTTGTTGCTGTCTTGAGGGCTTTGCACCTTCCACAAGTAGGATTTTGTGCATGCATATTGAAGGACTGATTCCCTTTAGATCTATAAGTGTCCACCCTATAGCATCCTTTTATTGTTTTAGCACTTGGATTAGCTCCTCTTCTTGTTCCTCATTCAAGCTTGAATTGATGATCACTGGGTATGTGTTGTTGTCACCCAAGTAATCATATTTCAAGCTTGGAGGTAGAGTTTTCAGCTCCAACTTTGGTGCCTCCACTTCCATTTTTCTTGTCTTGTCCATCATGATTGATTCGTCCATAGTCTCTAGTGGTAGCTCACCACATGAGGCTTGTTGATCTCGCTCTTTGATTTTTTCACATTGTTCTTCCTCTAGGACTCCTTGAACGAGATCTTCAATTGTGTCCACCATCATGCATTCTCCAATGGATTCCTTGGGGTAGCTCATTGCCTTGAAGACATTGAAGAATGTCTTCTCTTCATGTAATCTTAAGACTAGCTCTCCTTTTTGAACATCAATTATGGCTCCAGCAGTAGCTAGGAATGACCTTCCTAGGATGATTGATGTGTTGGCTTCTTCTTCCATATCAAGCATAACAAAATCAGCTGGGAAGATAAACTCTCCCACTTTTACCAACAAATCCTCCACCACACCATGGGGAAATTTGAAAGTTCAGTCAGCTAATTGAAGAGCCATTCTTCTAGGTTTTGCTTCTTCAATACTCATTCTTTTCATCATGGACAAGGACATGAGGTTGATGCTGGCTCCTAGATCACATAGTGCCTTTTAACTGCTTATATCCCCAATGATACAGGGGATTCAGAAGCTCCCAGGGTCTTTCAATTTCTGGAGGAGCTTCTTTTGTATTATGGCACTACATTCCTCAGTGAGCACTACAGTCTCTTTTTCTCCCCAATTCCTCTTCCTTGTCATAAACTCTTTTAAGAACTTGGCATAGAGTGGCATTTTCTCTAATGCTTCAGCAAAGGGGATGTTGATTTAAAGCTTCTTGAAGATCTCTAAAAACCTAGAGAATTGGCTGTCCTTTCCATCTTTTCTCAGCCTTTATGGATATGGTGCTTTTGGCACATAAGGCTTTAGAAATTGATTTGGTGGGGTAGGTACATGAGTCTCTTCTTCCTCCTTGATTTCAGATTCAGTTGCAGCTTCCTTTTCTTGTTTGTCTTGACTTGGGACTGCTACTTCCACAACCTTCCTGCTTCTTAAGGTGATAGCTTTGCACTCCCCTCTTGGGTTGACCATGGTGTCGCTGGGGAAAGTGTGTGTGGGCATTGGCATCTGTTTAGACAAGGTCCCTAGTTGTGCTTCTAATTTTGAAATGGCTGCCCCTTGGTTCCTTATGTTGGACCTGACCTCATCTTGAAGTGCATCTATCTTTTTGTCATCACTACAACAAATAAGGGTTTTCGCAATGATCAAAAACCGTTGCCGTAAATTGAAAAATCGTTAACAAAACTTTAGGCAATGCTTTGGCAACGGTTTTTTACCTGTGGTATATGCGGCCGTTGCCAATACTCAAAGGCAACGGTTTTTTACCTAAGGCAATGGTAACAACAAAACCGTTGCCAAAGTTACTAGTATAGACAACGGTTTTGACAACAATTTTTAAAGAATGGTTTAGAACCGTTGCTGGATAGGCAACGGTTTTAAACTGTTGTAGCTTTATTATTTACTAAGCCAACGGTTTTAAAGCATTGCCATTAGTGTCGTTTTTTGGCAACGATTTTAATACCATTGCCATTTTATAGTTGTCTTTGACAACGGTTTAACACCATTGCCTTTTGTGACTTTTGACAACGGTTTTTTGTAATATAATTCTTTATTTACAAGAGTTTTCTCATGAATAAAATTAGTTCCAACTTTTTTTTAATTTAGTGTCAATAAATAACCTAAATTATTTGAATCAAATTACTAAAAAAAACTAATTAAACATTTATTATCAAATTTGACTTACAAAAGTTGTTGTAAGATCCACATACAATCACTATCATCATTGCAAAATAACATAATACTAATCTAGGCCATAACTACTTTTACTTATATCATCATCATTTTTCAAAATACCGTAGTACTATAGCCTAAGGGTGGCAATTTCTTCATTTTTCTTCAATAAAGTTGGTGTGGTAACTCAGCTTGAGTGGACTCTCTTGGCTTCAATAGCAATTGCTTCACATAAAGAACAAGAAAGAATCTTAAATCTGATCTTTATCTGTATAAATATTTTTGGCAAATTAGAAAACCTGGATACTAAGCATTAAAAAGACAACCACAAAGTTATGCAGATAGTTAACCAGATACCAGGGAAGGTATATGTGAATAATAACCTTGACAGTCGCACTGGATCTGAAATTCAGAAGACCAAGATGAAGTGAGCTTATTTACCACTCGATGCTTACAAATTACAAGCTCTTAGCTCATATTATTTACCAACCAAATGACAATCATGAGAGCTTGGAACAAAACAATAATTTACATAAAACAAAACCTGTAATCATTGCAGAGCTTGGAACAAAACAATAATTTACATAAAACAAAACCTATAATCATTGCAAACTTTTGAAAGCGACACATGGTTTGTCTAGTTCAAAGATTCAACTAAACAAATAAGCAAAAGTTGAAATACATACATTTAGGCTTGCTATGACATGGATCCTAAATAGAACAGTTTGAAAAATTAGAATACAATTTCAATAAGATGAAAATAAATGGGAACTATTTCTACATTACCTCTTTGATATAAGGCTTTGACCAGCGTTCCCACATATCAGGTGGTAGTTGTCCACCCCATGAATCAAATATTTGTATGCAGTGAGCCCCAGACTCCACTTGGAAAATAACATAATCTGCTATTGCTTGCGCCAAATGAGAGAGCAGAGTCCGCAATAAATGTGGTGTTGTATGGCACATACTCTTAATGGTTGTATAGGTGCGTGTTGTACCCCCTTCCACTATATATGTTGCTATTGTCCAAGGTGCTCCCACGAAACCTAAAACGGCAGCATCACCACCAACCTAAGTAAAAAGCAATAAGTAAGGAAAACGGCTCCTTTGAAGGATAGCCATGATATATAGAAGCGGTAATGCAACTAGGTTTACCTCCTTGCGCAGTATCTTGAGTGAATCTCCAACAAAACTGAGCTTTTCCAGGTCAATTGGATGCAGAGCCTTTAGCCCCTTCTCGAAGCGTATTGGGGACTGAATAACAGGACCCCTTACGTCTTCAACGTCGAATTCGACCCCAAATGCAGGAAGAGGCGTAAGGATGTCAGAGAAAATGATCACTCCATTAGGCCTAAAGGCATTCCAAGGCTGCAAAGAAATTTTCACAATGAGATCAGTTGTCTCCGATCTCTCTCGAAAGTAAAAGAACTAAACCAGAATGTCAAGCTACTAATAATAATGAATAACTGACCTTTGCCAATGATCAGACCAAGCTGCTTCAAGGTAAGTGTATGTCCAGTTTGGTGAAATTGAGTATGAGGGCAATTGGAATCAAAACAAAATCAGAGCAGCATTGCCAGAGAACCAGTTACATACTAAAACAATCTTAAAATCAAAATAAAATCACAACAGCATTTCCACTGATACCTGTTTGAAAAATTAGCTTCAAATCAATAATTGCTGTAATATGTTTGTGGATTGGTTAAAAGAGGTTGCTTGGTGTTGGAATTAGGTACCAAGATCTAAGATGGGAACATATTTCTGGCCATTTTGATAAAGGGTGTCAACAAAATTTCTCATCTTATCCAATGGGAAATTTATAGGATCAAGTGTGAAATCCTTATATGCATCCATTGAATCAATATCTGTCCACATAACTTCAATGGGTATATTTGCTTTTGCATAGTTGGCAACCACATTTTCAAGATCACTCACATCCTTGTAGCCATATCTACAATGATGAAAACCTTTCACAAAAGGGAGAATTCTTTTGGATTAGCATGTAAAGTTGGGATCCATAGACTTTAAGAATACATGGTACTAACTAAGATTTTCTATGCAATGAATATGAAAGTAAAAGAACTAAACCACAATGTCAAGCTACTAATAATAATGAATAACTGACCTTTGCCAATGATCAGACCAAGCTGCTTCAAGGTAAGTGTATGTCCAGTTTGGTGAAATTGAGTAAGAGGGCAATTGGAATCAAAACAAAATCAGAGCAGCATTACCAGAGAACCAGTTACATGCTAAATCAATCTTAAAATCAAAATAAAATCACTACAGCAATTCCAAATAACCAGTTACCAAATCAACATCAGAACAGCATTATACCAAATCAACATTAAAATCAGAGTGGAAGTAACTTATAGGGTAAAGCTCACCAGGACAGTGGCGAGTTGTAGCAGAAACAGAGTGGCGATCCAGACGCCAACGGCGGCACACAGCTCAACGGCGACGGCGAACCCAACCCCGTCAGCGATGGCTTGGCAGCAACAGAGGCAACCTCCTCCTCCCTCATCGTGTTTCTCTCTCTGCGCGAACCCTTTTTCTCTCTTCGAGCTCCTCCGTGGCGGCAGTGATGGGAGGTGCGACGGCGAAGACGAGCTCGACAGTCAGGATCTTCAGTGGCGGTGATGGAGTCCTCGACGATGATGGCTACTTCTCCTCCCTCGCGCGCACTCTTCTCCGTCTCCACACCCTCCGGTTCGCGCGACGATGGCGGCGGCTCAACGGAACGGCGGCGACAGGCGGACAGGGCGCGACGGCGCGCTCGTCTCCCTCTCCTTCCCTTCCTTCTTCTTCCCCGATTCCCCTTTCTCTTTTTTCCCCCCTTTCCTTCTGTTTCCTTTTCTGTACGTGTGCTTAGGATTTAGGTAACAAATTTAAGAATTTTGTGAAATTAGAGTTTTATTTGGTAATTTTAAAATTATGGTAAAATATATATCAATAATATGATAATTTTTTTTAAATATTTGAGATAAAATAATAAATTAGAATTTAAATTTAATATTGTAAAGATTATTTTTAAAATGTATAAAATTTTATTCATCAATATATCAATGAGTTAAAATAATTATTTTTAATTTAAATTATAAAATAATTGTACTAATCACATTTTATAAAATATAATTTTAAACTTAAAAATATTAATTATTTAAATTAAATAATATAAATTTTTATCATTTTCCATCGCGTGAACTTTAATTTCAAATTATATGAAATAACCAATTAATAAAAATGACACAAAAATATTAATTAACTTAACTCCAAATATTAATAAAACTAATTTAATTATTCTTAATAGATTAGTTTATAAAATAAGGAGTTCAAATTAATAATAAGTCATAACTTTTTCATAATAAAAGTTACTTAAAATAAATTGTGCAATTCTTTCTTATTTTTCAATTACTAAAATTATACAAAATATTCCATTATAATTAAATTTCTTAAGAATATTAATTAATTCAAAATGAATTTATCTCTAAATCTCTTTAATTATTTTCTAATAGAATAATTTCTAAAATTATAAAGTTTAAACTTAATAAGATAAAATCACAATTTA
>NC_092052.1:116993982-117084043 GCF_003086295.3 Arachis hypogaea | reverse complement strand
CCCCTTTTTAAAATTGATAACCGAGTTAAACATCGGGTCGTCTTCTCAAGGAATGCAAGGGAGGTTGTTCTTATTATTGTTATGAGTTTGTAATTGGGGAAATTGGAGTTTGGCAATGGGCACAGTATATTTTCAAAGTAATAAAAATAAATAAATAACTGAAAAAACTTTTGGCAAGGTATGAATTGAAGTCCAGATTAGTTATCCTTATCAATAATAATGAAATTTGAATCTTATTCCATTTAGTTAACCTTTCACTAAAGCAAAGGAAAGTCAAGACTAATTAGTCAGATCTTTGGATCCTAGTTAATTCCTAAGAAAAGATTGGGATTATTGAAGATCAATTCAATTAGCAAGGATAACAATTATCAATTATGCTATTGAGTTGGATAATTCCTGAGTTACTGATTTCTTAACCAAGACCAAAAGGAGAAAAGTAAATCTACCGGAATAAAAATGCCTTCAGATGGGAAGGAACAGTAACATAAATCAAAGAGAGCAATCATAAGTCTGAAATACCTCAAAATATATCAAAATAGAAAATCAATCATAAAGAGTCCATAAACAAAAGTGAGAAAATAAAAAGAACATTGAACCTGCGATTTAGGGTCACTCCTAAAACTAAGAGAAGTCCTAAATCCTAATCCTAAGAGAGAGGAGAGAACCTCTCTCTCTAAAAACTACATCTACTCCTAAAATTGTGAATGTGAAAACCTCCTCATGAATGGATGCATTCCCCCACTTTATAGCCTATAATCTGTGTGTTCTGGGCTGAAAACTGGGTCAAAAGCAGCCAGAAATCGCCCCCTGCGATTTCTGTTACGTTCAGGTCACGGAAAGGTGACGCGGCTGCGTCGTCCATCGGCCGCGCGGATTGGGTGTTGGCCAAGTCACGCGTCCGCGTGACCCACGCGTTCGCGTCACTTGGCATGGGGGAAACTATGCAAATTATATATCAAATCGAAGCTCCGGATGTTAGCTTTTCAACGCAACTGGAACCGCGTTATTTGGATCTCTGTAGCTAAAGTTATAGCCGTTTGTGTGCGAAGAGGTCAGGCTGGACAGCTTAGCATTTCTCCAACTTATTGTATTCCTTCCACTTTTGCATGCTTCCTTTCCATCCTCTAAGCCATTCCTGCCCTATAATCTTTGAAAACACTTAACACACATATCAAGGAATCTAATGGTATGAGAGAGAATTAATATTAGCAAATATAAGTCAAAGAAACATGTTTTCAATCAAAGCACATAATTAGGAAGGCAAATGTAAAACCATGCAAATAGTATGAATAAGTGGGTAAAGAGTTAATAAAAACCACTCAATTGAGTACAAGATAAACCATGAAATAATGGTTTATCAGTATCTCATACTTGTTCTTCGCTTAATAATTGCACACCAAGTGTTCGAGGAAATGCATCAATGCCATTTTGGTTCCTTTTAATAATGTACTTTCAATTGGATGCTTCCCCTCATTCACTTGTTGTCTTCTATACGCATTGAACCGCTTTGCTTGTTGATTAAATACTCATTGAACATGACTTGCTCTTTGTTATGGATGCTTGAGTCTACACTTCTCATGCCATTTTGCATGCCTCACTTCCTCTTGCTTCCCATGCCAAGTGTTGTGACCCATGCTTTACTATCCTTTCACTTGCATGTTTTTTTTTTGTTAAGATGATTCTTTGGGTTTAATGTTTTCTTATTTCCCTTCCCTTCTCAGGATGGCCACCAAGAAAGGCAAGGAGAAAGCTCCAAGGAAACCGGCCGCAAGGAGGGCACCCCAAAGATCAACTTCTAAGGCACACTCTTCATTAGGAGCCAAACCCCTATCCAAGAAGGCTAAGATACCCGCTCCTATTGATGAGAAAGAAAAGAGCAAACCGGCAAAAGATTCTTCAAGGTTCCCCAACTGCTTCTGTGAACTTATGTTCCCTTCCATAACTGTGAGGAACTATCATCCTGAGCATCTACTTGCTCCGCCGGACAAGGTTGCTCCTTAGATTCTACCCCGCATTGAACAGCGAGGATGGGAGTTTCTTTTAAGGAAACCAAGGGAGATCAACCTCTCTTGGGTAGAAGAATTCTACACTAACTACCTTCTCTCCTCCCTTCAATCGGTATACATGCACCGGAAGCAAGTCTCAGTTTCAGAAGAGGCTATTCAGCAAGTGCTTAATGTCCTACCGGTACCGAATGACATGGATGGCTACCAAGAAGTCTTACATCAGTGAGAGAAGTTTGGATTTGATTGGGACTCGATCCTCCGAGTCATTGCTGAGCTGGAGACATTTTGGACCCAAGGTCGACTCCGGATGAGGCCCAAAAGCATTGACGCTTGCTTCCTCACTGTAGAACCTAGAGCTTGGGCCCAGATCCTATCCCACTATGTGCTACCTAGCACCCATAAGTCATCCTTCACGGCAGATCTCGCCTTGCTTGTTTGGTGTGTTCTCACGGAGAGGCCGATGAACATTCCGTTTCTTATCAAGCAAGCGATGAGTCAAGTTCACGCCCGGGGTAATTTGCCATTTCCAGCATTGGTATCTGATTTGGTTGCTACTGCAGGTGTTCCTTGGGAAGCCAAGGATAGGAAGATTATAGTTCCGGCTAAGGGTGATGTGGTCCCAAGCGAAAAATACTTACATCTTCCCATGAAAAACCCAAGCCTTAACATAGCCCTTCCATCTACTATCCCTTCCACTTCATCATCACCACCACGGCAAAGATCAACACTTCAAAGGATAGAAGATCTACACCAGAAGCTTGATAGATATGAGCAGCGCAATCAACGCTGATACACTTACATTAAGAAGCTTTTGCGTTGTGTTACCCCTAGCATGGAGGAACCTGAAATATTCACATCCACCTCAAACCCAAGTGATGGAAGCTCTGAAGGAGAGGATAGTGACGGTTCCGGTCCCGACTGCCCTTTGCGCATTGTTCGTAACACGGAGGACCGTGCTAATTTTTAAGTGTGGGGAGGTCGTTCGACCGATCTCCATGGTAACAATCTCTTCCTTTCAATACCCATGGATTTATCTTTTGCTTAGTAGTTAGTACATTGCATGTGTAGTTAGTTTTGCTTGTAATTACTCATTGCATGATAGCTAGTTTCTATATAGTGGCTTGGTCAAAACAATAACTTCTTCCCCAAGAAACTGTGTTTTGGGGTACCCTACCAATTTTTGAAAAAAAAAATTTTTTTGCAGCAAACTTGCTTTAAGAATGTATTTTGGAACATAGTGATTGAGCTAAGAACACAAGCATGTAAGTTTTGAGCCTATTGCATGGTTACATCTTCTAACCATTAATTCTCATTCTTGTGTGCATATATCTCTCTCTCTATGATTGTGATCCTTGCTTTGTCTGATTCTATATGTCCATTACTTTGTGCATGAATGCATTTACATGATTGATGCCATCAATTCAATAGTCACTTTTCCCAAATGGCCTTAACCTTTTATCTACCATTGCTAACCAATTTTGAGCCCATGATAAACCCTTTTTGTTCTTAAATAGAGCACATCAACAACTCTAAGTGAAAAACCATGAATGTCCCTAAATTTGGATCCTTGATTAGTTTATGTAAGTTAGGATGTGTGTCATTCAATTAGAAGGGTATACTTGGGAAATTTGGGTAGATATATAGGTGTATAATTGTAGTATAATTGAAATTCTAGGATTTGGGAACATGCTCATTTATTGAGTGATTGAACTATATGCATTGAAACTTTAGTACACAAGATCCCAAGAAAAGGGGATCATAAAAAAAATAAAAAAAAAGGGACAAAGCAACCCTAAGACAAGGTAATGAAAAAAACAATGCATATGGAATGTGAATTAAAAAGAATTCCTGAGTATGCAAAAAAGTGAAACTCAAGGGTAGCTAGGTAATATATTATAGTTGTATAGGATGTTCTATGTGTCTAGTGGGATCCTAGGTTAATCAAGGACTCAAATTTTAAGCTCACTTGGCCATATACATCCTTACCTTCATCCTAGCCCCATTACAACCCATGAATAAGACCTCATGATACTTGTAAGCATGCATTAAGTGATTGTTGATTGTTAGATAAAAGACAAATCTTGGAAAGCATGATTAGGAGAGGATTGAGCGACGAACCCTATACACTTGAGCGAATAGAGCGGATACACTTCCGGTGAGGGTTCGATGCTCAATTCTTTGTTCCCGACTTTCACAAGCGTTCATCTAGCAAGTTATATGCATCCCTTAGTGATGTTCAATTTGGTAGGACTCATGAGCTACATATTATTTTCACCCCATATGTTCACATGTGTTCTTGCAGGATAGATTTACCCTTGACCAAGTAGGTAGATGATTTTACAATAGTTGCATGCATCCACTTAGGTAGTTTGCATTTCATAAACCTTTTCTCACCATGATCTTTGGTATTTTTATTTTAAGCATGAGGACATGCTTGGTTTAAGTGTGGAGAGATTTGATAAACCCCAATTTTGTGGTTTATATTGTGTAGAATTTGCGGGGTTTTGTCAATATTTCTCACACTTATTCACAAGAAATGCATGGTTTTGTGTTCACTTCCTAATATTGCTCCATGATGAAAAACATGCTTGTTTTGCTTTAAAATTGCCATATTTTAATCCCCTTCTATTGCCATTCAATACCGTGATGTATTTGTTGAGTGATTTCAGGAATTATAGGGTAGGAATGGCCTAGAAGAGAGAAAGAAAGCATGTACAAAATGGAGGAACATGAAGATTTGAATCTTTGGGAAAAGCAGCATTGGCGCACACGCGCACGCATGGATGAGAATGGCTAGAAGCGGTGCGCAAGGATGGACGCATCCGCGTGGATCAGAAGATTCCTATCGATGCACACGCGCACTTGGCGCGCACGCGCGGGAAGCTGCACGTGACCTCATTAAAGAAAATCGTGCCTGGTGATTTCTGAGGCTCATCAGGTCCAAATTTAAGCTGTTTCTGCATGGAAATGACCCAAGGATGCAAGGGGAAAGTGGGGGGATCATTCATTTTACACTAAGACACAATTTTACCTAGTTTTTAGTTCTTTGTTCTTCTAGAGAGAGAAACCCTTGTTCCTCTCTAGATCTAGTTTTAATTTGATCTTCCCTTGTCGAATTGTGAATTAGATCTTGTTAATTACTAGTTTTAATTCTTCAATTTGAATTCCTTGGTATAATGTTGCTTAGATCTTGTGTTAGTTTTATGAATTCTTGTCAATTGTCATTTTATACCCATTTCATGAATGTTGTGAATCTTGACTTGTTGATGTTACTTTGATGATTTCTATGATTAATTGTGTTGTTTGCATGATTGTATGTTGATAGTTGTTAGTGGGTACTTGTTAATTTCAATTTAATTGTAATTTGAACATGTCTTTTATTAATGCTTACCAAGTGTTTGATGAATTGTTTACCTTGATTATGGAGTAGTTCTTTTCACTCTTGGCCTAGGCTAAGGGGATTGGATAAACTTGAGTCATTGGGTCTAATGGATTTGATGATTTGGGAGCCCTTAGTGGTCAATTTGATAACCATTGACACTAACCTTCTATTAAGTCAATTAGTAGTGAGGTTAGAACTTATGGGTTGATGTTGACCAAACCATTTGACGTACTTCAAAGATAGAAGTAGACTTAATGAGTTTGGTTCCTCATAATTGTCAAGATATGGTTATTAGACAAGGATGGTGACCCCAATTCCCATGCCTAGCCAAGAGTTACTTTTATCATTCCTATTTGAAAACCCAAAATTCTTAATTACTTGCCTTAGTTACAGTTGCTTGTTTAGTTTAGAATAGAATTATATTGGGTGTTACTTGTTAGTTTGGAATTGCTCATGTCTTGCTTAGTTGTTTGAATTAATTTCTTGCATTTTAAAGATTGCTTACTTGTTAAGATTCCCATTTTATTTTCTTGCTCATGACTTGCAACCCCGGAATTCTAACCAATATTGAAGCACATGTTTGCCCATTGCTTGTGAGACGACCCGAGGTTTGAATACTTCAGTTATTTCTATTGGGGTTGAACTTGTGACAACCAAATCCCTCTCTAAATTTGATCCTCGAGGCTTGTTGTTGGTAGAGCTATACTTGCAATGTAACTTTATCGAGAAAATCTTTACCGACATAGTCCACGAGTGCAACTATCACCTTCTAAGTGTTTGATAAAATGTTTAGTTGGATTTTAGAGTAGATTTTAGTGCTCTTGGCTTGGGAAGGTAACTTAGGAACTCTTGAGTTGCTAATGTCCAAGTGATTGACGATTGGGAGCCATTAACTCTAGATCTCACTAATTGAATTGGTGGAGAACTAGGACTTATGGACTTGGATTGACATAGCTCATTTGACTTTCCTTTATTAGTTAGAGGATAACTTAATGGGGTTGATCCTTGCCAATTCTCATGTTGTGGTTAGTGATTAGGATAGAGATCCTTGACCACCAAACCTTGCCAAGACCTTTTTAGCCATTAGTTTACTTTCTTTGTCATTTATATTTCATGTCTCTTATCAAAACCCCAAAAATACCTCATAACCAATAACAAGGCACTTTATTGTAATTCCTAGGGAGAACGACCCGAGGTTCAATACTTCGGTTTATAAATTTAGGGGTTTGTTACTTGTGACAAACACAATTTTTGTATGAAAGGACTATTGTCGGTATAGAAACTATATTGCAACGAGATTTTATTTGAGAATTCTAAACCACAAAAAAGTCCAATCATCACGCGTACGCGTCGCTTACGCGTACGCGTCACTGCCAGCTTCTGAATTCCTTATTTTCTTGTGTTCCTTTCACTTTTGCATGCTTCCTTTCTATCCTCTAAGCCATTCCTGCCCTATAAATCCTGAAAACACTCAGCACACACATCACGACATCGAATGGTAATAAGAGGATTAAAATTAGCAAATTTAAGGCCAAAGAAGTATGTTTTCAATCATAGCACAAAATCAGGAAGGAAAATGGAAAACATGCAATTTACATGAATAAGTGTGAGAATAATGGGTAAAATCTACTGAAATAAGCACAAGATAAACCGTAAAATAGCGGTTTATCACTCATCCCTTGGATGAAACCAATTCAATCCCTTCTAAGACCAAACGTAAGTTTGGTGTTGGATGTACACCATCCACAAAGAAGGAAGGCCCCAAAAGGAAGATACCTCGGGGCTGAAAAAACAAAAATATCCCTACTAAAGGCTTTTCACCATGGAAGATGGTGGTATTCACTTGTCTCATCATGGTATTCACCATGGAAAAGAAAAGTGACAAAAAGGGACACCAGCATATTGCTACAAGCCCAACCCTGCCTCAGGCAGTGAACAAGATCCTGTCTCTTGAGCGTATTATGCTATTCCATGAGAGCACAAGAAGGAAGCTCCCAGTAAGGAATAAGGATTTATTCCTCTATCACTATCTTCCTCCTTGAAAGGAGCTGTCCATCAAGCTAATGACATTAAAGAAGCACTTGTTGGGAGGCAACCCAACCCTAATTAGTTATTTCTATTTCTTTTAATTTGTTTTTTTTAGTTATTTCTTTAGGTTCATGATCATGTGCAGTTGTCAAAACAGAGACAGAAATATTCAGTAGTGAAAACAGAACACTCTAGATGAAGTGTTGCTGGCGTTGAATGCTAGCCATGGAGCAAAGGCTGGGCGCTCAACGCCCAAAATGGTAGAAGACCTGGCGTTGAACGCCAGCAAGGAGGTCCCTCTTGGGCGTTCAATGCCCTAAAAGGGGGAAGCAGCTGGCGTTGAACGCCAGCTATAGTGCACAAGCTGGGCGTTCAACGCCTATAAGGAAGGCAGAAAATTTGAATTCCCTAGCCTCTCAGGACCAGTAGGTCCCACTGAAGCTCCACCTACCCCCACCTTCTTCTACCCTATTCTTCCCCATTGTTCATATTTGCTCAAGGACGAGCAAAACTCTTAAGTTTGGTGTTGCAAAAGCTTTACTTTTTTACTTTTACCACTCCTAAGTATGGCACCAAAGACTGGTGAAATCTTAAGAAAGAGGAAGGGAAAGGCATTTGCCCCTACAAGAAGAGGATGGAGCAAACTAGAGAGCATGCACATGAGCCTGTGCAGCCGCATCAACAAAGACTAAAGAGTGACATTGAAGAGATCAAGCACTAAATTGGATCCTCAAGGAGGAGTAATAGCCGCCACCATTAAAGGTGGATTCGTTCTCTTAATCTCCTTTTCTTATGTTATTTTTTGTTTTCTATTATGTTTTACTGTCTGTTCTCTTTCTCTTGTTGCATGATCATTTGCATTTATGTCTTAAGGCTACAAAATGTTCCATATATCTCTCACCTTGCTTAAAAAAATTATTTGAAAAGAACTGAGAGATACATGAATTTCAAGTTTAAAATAAGACTAGTTCAATTATTTTGATATGGTGGCATTGCTTTTGTTTTCTGAATGTATGAATAAATAGTGCATATTTGAAGTTGAAATTTTAGAATGTTGGCTCTTGAAAGAATGATGAAAAAGAAAAAGTATTATTGGTAATCTAAAAAATCCAAAAATTGATTCTTTAAGCAAGAGAAAGCAACAAAAAGAAAAAGAAAAAGCATGTTGCAAAAGAAAAAAATTAATATATGCATGCAAATAAAAAAAGAGAAAATAGAGAAAAAAAATAAAGAGAAAAATCCATTACTGCCCAAAAATGCAGGAAAAGGATCCAAGGCTTTGAGCATCAATGGATAGAAGGACCTAAAGGAATAAAATCCTAGCCTAAGAGGCTCAACCAAGCTGTCCCTAACCATGTGCTTGTGGTGTGAAGGTGTCAAGTGAAAAGCTTGAGACTGAGCAGTTAAAGTCGTGATCCAAAGCAAAAAGAGTGTGCTTAAGAACTCTGGACACCTCTATCTGAGGATTCTAGCAAAGTTGAATCACAATCCGAAAGGGTTCACCCAGTTAAAGTGTCTGTGGCATTTATATATCAGGTGGTAATACTAGAAAATAAAGTGCTTAGGATCACGGCCAAGACACTGAAAGCTGTGTTCAAGAATAAAAAAGAACTGAAGTAGGAGAGTCAATAATATCATCCGAATTCTAAGTTCCTAAAGAGACCAATATTTCTGAGTTTCAATGGATAGTGAGATGCCAAAACTATTCAGAAGCAAAAAGCTACTAAGTCCCGCTTATCTAATTGTAACTGAGCTTCATTGAAAACTTTGAGATTTTTATTGTATCTTACTCTTCTTTTTATCCTACTATATTTCTTAGTTTCTTGGGGACAAGTAACAGTTTAAGTTTGGTGTTGTGATGAGCGGATATTTAATACGTTTTTTCGCATCATTTTCATATAGTTTTTAGCCTGTTTTGTTTAGTTTTTATTATATTTTCATATGTTTTAGTGCAAAATTCAAATTTTCGGATTCTACTTTGAGTTTGTGGGGTTTTGTACAATTTCAGGTATTTTCTTGCTGAAATTGAGGAGCTGGAGCAAAAGTTAGCAGAAGTCTGATTCAGAGACAGAGAAAGCACTGCAGATACTGTCCGAATCTGACCTCCCTGCACTCGGAAGAGCTTTTCTAGAGCTACAAAAGTCCAAATGAAAAGTTCTTAATGGCAATGGAAATATGACTTATAGAGCATTCTAGCAATATATAATAGTCCAAAACTGGCGTCCAACGCCAGCCTCCTGCCCCCTTCTAGGCGTCCAGCGCCCAAGGAGAAGAGACCAGCGTCCAAACGCCCAAAGAGGACCCCCTAGCCAGTGTTCAACGCCCTAGAGGCCTCATAGCACGTGGATTTCATCAAAGCTCAGTCCAAAAACTCACCAAGTGGGCCCCAGAAGTAGATTTTAGCATTAAAAGACTGTTTTACCTTTTCTTATGTAATCCTTAGTCATTCGCTTAGTATTTAAAGAACTTTTACACCTCTCATTAAGAGAGATCAGCCATATTTCATTTTTCACATTATATTCTCTATCAGTATGAGTTTCTAAACCTCCTAGGTTGAGGAGAGGAGCCCTGCTGAGTTTTATAGATTAATAAAAGTACTACTGTTCTTTCTCAATTTGTGTTTGATTCTCTATTCTAAGATGTATCTTCGTTCTTCATCAATATGAATGCATTGAATTGGCATAAGGTTATCACGTTCTACATGGGTTCAGAGTGAGTCTTTCATCGGACAATGATGAACCACCAGCTTGATTATACATCTCTTAGACGGCTAATCCACGACTTCGTTGGGGACTTCTCGAGACAGCAGTTCAGCCGAAGTACGAGGAGATTAGGGTCTTTGTGGTAGAGGCTAGAACCAAAGGTGTAGCATCCTCTGATCCGGAAGATTCGACCTTGTCTGTGGTATTTTGAGTAGGATCATCAAAGAGAATGAACTGCAGGAGCTTCACCTTCAATTAGACTGGATCCGCACTAACCCTAGGGTTCAGATCCGGAGGAGTATTGGCGGCTGCTCAACCCAGCGTCAATCACATACAGCCTGCCATAAAAGAAATCATTCATAATTGAAGAAAACAGTAAGACTAGAGTTAATCCAGAAGGACAAAGCATCTCCAATCCTTAACCATCTCCTTAAACCTAGTTCAGATCTCACAAATCGAACAACTCTTCTATCCGCCTGACTAAGACCTGCAAGATAATTGATAAACCATTATTTTATGGTTTATATTGTGTTTAATTGTGTGGTTTTATCAAATATTTACCCACTTATTCATTAAATTAGCATGTATTTACAACTCCTTCCCAAAATTACTCCATGGTTGAAAATAAGCTTCCTAGAGACTCCTTTATTCCATTCGATGCCATGATTCGTGTGTTAAGTGTTTCAGGCTTTATAGGGCATGAATGACTTGGAAATTGGAGAGGAGGCTTGCAAAAATGGAAGGAACACAAGAAATCAAGGAAATGACCAGCGAGAAGTGACGCGGACGCATGGCTCACGCGACCGCGTGAAATAAAGGAAATTGCAGTGATGCGCTCGCGTGCCTGATGCGAACGCATGGATTGTAAACTGCACAAGTGACGCGAATGCGTGGACGACGCGCACGCGTGGCAAGGCAAAATGCTGGATGATGCGAACGCGTGGATGACGCGATCGCGTGACGTGCGCGATCTGCAGCATCTGCAGAATTTGCTGAGGGCAATTTTGGGCCTTATTTTGACCCAGTTTTCGGCCCAAAAAAGCATATTAGAGCCAAGGAACATGCAGAGACCAGAGGACAACATTCATTCCACATAATTTTAGTTTTAGATATGATTTTACTCCTCCTCTAGGTTTTCTCTCTACACGTTCATAGTTCTTAGGATTTTGATTTTACTGCTTTTTGGATTGGGATATTGAGAAGAGTTATTACCTCTGTCAAGACTTCATCATTTTAGGTTGTTTCCTTACTTGTCACTTACTCTTTCATATCCTTAATTTATTCAGAGTTACTGTTGGATTATTTTTAAAATTTATTAATACAAGAACTATTTTTATTTTTAATTGATCCTTTTTATTACTATTCATCATGTCTTACATTATTTCCCTTTCTTGTTTCGTGAATTTTACATTCATAATGAGCGAGTAGTTCCATAACTTGATTGGGAGTTGGTTGAAATGAGGACCTTGAGTTAGAATGCTCAAGAGTAAAATTATAATTGGGTTTAGCATTGGGTCGCCATCTAGTCACTGACACTAGTCCTTCCCAAGGGAGAGGATTAGAACTTGTGAGTAGAAACCGACTTCCAACTTGCTTAACTTTCCTTTATCCGGTAAGGGATAACTGAGCAGACAACCTTCAATTATCAATTGATCTTGGGAGAACTCCAACAAGGATAGGCCTTCCGACTAATCTACTCCCGGTCAAGGTTTTTATTTAAATTACATAAATTCTCTGATTTAATTTCCTGTCTACCAAACTCAAACCCTTTTGAAAAATACCTAATTAATAAAATAGCACATCTTTCTGCAACTCGTTGGGAGATGACCTGGGATTCATACTCCCAGTATTTTAATTCTAATTTTGTGACAACCTTTCTAAATTGATAAGCGGATTTTTGTTGGTTAAGAACTGTACTTGCAACGTATCTCTTATAATATTTTCTTAACTCGCCAATTTCTGCCACGTCAATAATCATAGCTTGCTTCAAACCACAATCCTTGTGGAATTGACCCTGACTCGCTCAGGTATTACTTGGACGACCCAGTGCACTTGCTGGTTCAGTTGTATGAAGTGTGGGAATTTGTGCACTCGTGGGCACTAACATGGAGCAAGGCAAGGAGGAGGACGTTAGTGGCAACGTTGGTGCCAATAACGTGATCAAAGAGGAGCTCAAGGGAAGAAAGAGCCACATTAGTGGCCACGTTAATGCCACTAACGTGGGCCATTAACGTGGAAGAGGGGCAGCTTGTGATGTTAATGGTGACGTTAATGCCACTAACGTCCTCGATGGGTTAAAAGCAAAGGCAAGGAAGGCCACGTTAGTAGCCACGTTAATGCCACTAACGTGGCCATTAATGTGGGCTCCGGCAAAGGTGTGGCGTTAGTGGCCACGTTAGTGCCACTAACGCCAGTAGTAACGTGGATTTAAGGGGTTTTGGGATGTTAGTGACCACGTTGGTGTCACTAACGTCTTCAAGCTAGGAATTTACACTTAACGTTACTCAAACTAACGGCCTAACTAACGTGACTACTGTCTAACTTAAACTCCTCCAGCAAGCTGAGCAAAGCCCAATGAGTTTGTTAACTGCTTCAACCAAAGCCAAGGACCTACATCCAGATACTTACAGACTCAACTAAGGATCAGAGAAGTAGTATATATAGGAGTAGTTTTGAACTAAAAAGAGAGATTGGAACCAGGAGGGGATCCAAGATTGTAAACACTCAATTTACTATTCTTTGTAATTAGTTTGTTTTCAAGATGCACTTTACATTTCAATTTCCATTTTCCAGAGCCATGATCAACTAAACCCCACTTTATTCGGGGAGGGAGCTCTGTTGTAATTCAATGGATCAATCATAGTTCTTATTATTCTTCTTCTTTTCATTCTCTTTGATTTGCTTGAAAGCTTTCGATGTTCATCCAATTGAGCAATTGTCTCGGAAGAGAAATTATTCATACTTGGATTTCCTTGGAACCTTGGAAGAGGAATGAGAAAATCATGCTAGAAAGTCTTTCTCATGTTGGACTAGATTTGGGGTTGGACAGATATAGTGACATACAATCCTCCTGATACTTTGATCTAGAAAAACATGTGGTATAATTAGTGATCGCACTTCATCTCTTCCCATGAGCAATTATATCAAGGAATTGGGCATTTTTTCAAGCCTAGAGAGATTGAATTGCCAAGGAATTAGGATTCAATCACCTAAGATTGCCAAGAGATCAATGAGTTGCATGGATTGAGGAAGATATGAGAATGAACTTGATCCGAAGAATGCAATATCTCCTGAACCCAATGAGCTTCCCCATTCTTATCTTCCTATTCTCTATATTCTGTTTACTTTAATGTTCATCACCCTCATTCCCATTTAATTTCCTGCAATTTACTTTCTACAATTTACTTTCCTTAATTTACATTCAGCTATTTACCTTTCCGTCTTTTACATTTCTTGCTACTTACATTTCCCGCTGTTTAATTTTCTGCAATCTCAATTCAAATCTGTTTAGTTCAACTAGAACATTCCTCTTATTAAAGTTGCTCAACCAATCAATCCCTAAGGGATTCGACCTCACTTTACTGTGAGTTTTAACTTGACGACAAATTCGGTATACTTGCCGAAGGAAATTTGTAGAGATACAGATTTCCGCGTATCACATTCATCATATGCATCTGTGTGACATTGTTTGGGTGTGCATATTGTAATTGGTTTGCCTATGTGAATAATTATGTTTAACTACTAATAGCCATACTTGATGTAACTGCTTTGTTTGTGTTTGAACCTCTCTAGTTGTTTCTGTAACTAAAATTGGTTGGATTGTGGTGAATTGGATGTTGATTGAGTTGTTTGGACCTGAGGCCGTAATTGATTATGTGATGGGCCAGAGGCCGTGATTGGCTTGAGTTATTGGTTTAGTAAAGGATGAAAAATCAAACTGGTTCAGTATAGACTTAATGAACCTATGTTTGGAACAGCTTGGTCATTCATACTGTTAAGAAAAACTTATAATATTTTGAAATAAAAGGTTTTGGATTTTTGAATGTAAACCTTTAGTTTTTTAAAAGATACATAAGGCGAACAACGATCACTGTACTCTGAAAACAGTTTTATTTTACGTATTTTATTATAGTAATTCTGTAACCCTATAGTGAGAACCAGCTAGAACGATGTTCTCAGTCCCCTACAAGTGTTTCCTTTTTTGGATATTGGCAAAGAAATCACGAAGAGTTTAATTCATTTTTGTTTATATGATGTATTGCATTGTTTTAGATATTATATTTTTCCCTCACCTTTATCTTTACACATTTTGTAAGAGGGATAGGATTTGTATTATGTAATGTTTGTAAGTTAATGTTATATATATATATATATATATATATACATATTCTTGTTAAGTGTGGTATATGGTTTATGACTATGTATTTATGTTTTCAACAAAAATTCTTTTGAAAAGTTATACGGTTTTAAGTTTTAGCCAGGCTCCTATCTTAGTATTAAATATATTTAGAGTCGTCGTAATATCCGAGCTATTAGAGTGGCGCAGCCAGAAGCGTGACATTCTGATAGTGAGGGTGTTAAAAGAAGAGTGGCGGTGGCTAGGGGTGAAGGTGGTTGGTAGGGCTTCGCAACGAGCACAGAGACATTGAGGAAGAAAAGAGTCGCGGCGACTAGGGGTGACGGTGGCTGATGGGGCTTCGCAACGAGCACAAAGACAGTGAGAAAGAGAAGAGTGGCGGCTACTGGAGACTGATGGTGGCAGCGGTGTTTGTTTTGATAAGGTTAGTTGGGTGAAATTAGGCATTCATTTTGGTGAATGTGAGAGTGAGAGAGAAGAGAAAGGGGTAGGGTGTCATGCTGTTTGGGAGGTGGTTTTTTTTTTATTTTTTTTCCTTCATCAAAACGATAGTGTTTTGATGCTGAAGGGGGAGAACCGGGCCTTTAAAAAATCTGGCCGATTCAACTGGTTCACCAGTTAACCGTCGATTCGACTAGTTTTATAATCGGTTTTTTGCCAAGCGATTTTGGGAGTCAACTGGACCGGCCAAATGACTGGATCCCGTTTAACCCGGTCGAATTGGCCGGTCCGATCCGATTTTTAGAACCTTAATTTGTAGTAAATTTCGGTGTAAAACCAAGACATTTTTGTGTATTGTTACAAAATTTTAGTGTATTTGTACTAATAAGTTCTGCATAATTCAAAACTCTTCTTCTTCCCCCTTCTTCTTCTCCTCCTCCTCCTCCTCCTCCTCCTCCTCCTCCTCCTCCTCCTCCTCCTCCTCCTCCTCCTCCTCCTCCTCCTCCTCCTTCTCCTTCTTTTTCTTTTTCTTCTTCTTCTTCTCCTTCTTCTCCTTCTTCTCCTTCTTCTTCTTTTCTTATTCATATTTTCTTTTTTGTTTTACCTTCTCAAGTTTCTTCTTATTTTACTCTTTTAACAAGAATAAAAACAAAAAAAATATCAAACAAAAAAGAAGAAAAATACATAATGCTGCAAAATTACCTGAAAGAGGATGAACCTACATTCATTCAACTAAAAGAAAGAAAGAAATTTAAAAAAAGAAGAAGAAGAAAAAAAAATACAGCATTATTAAAGAATATAATTTTGTGTATTTGTAGCAAATTTTGGTATAAAACTAAAATATTTATGTGTATTGTTAAGAATTTTTTATGTATTTGTACTGATAAGTTCTGCATAATCCAAAACTCTTTCTCTTTTTCCTCCTCATCTTCTGCTTCTTCTTCTTCTTATTTTTCATCATCTTCATCATCATCATTCTTCTTTTTTTTTATTCATTTTTTTCTTTTTGTTTTACCTTCTCAAGTTTCTTCTTATTTTACTCTCTTAACAAGAATAAAAACAAAAAAAAAATCAAACAAAAAAAAAGAAAAAATACATAATACTATAAAATTATTTGAAAGAGTATGAATCTACATTCATTCAACTAAAAAAAAGAAAGAAATAAGACAAAAAAAAACTTATTTAGTTAGGGTTAATTTGTTTTTACTTCTTTGCCAAAAAAAAATTTATATGTATAGTAAAACTGTATCACTAATTGATTCAGATACAAAAAATTTTTATAACAAAAAAAACCCATAAAAAATTAACCACATTTGAGTTTAATCATTGTCACATGTCAAGTGTTAATTGGTGAAGATACTATGTCTTTATAAAAAGATGTAAAAAGATGTTCTTCGCAGTTTTATAGAAGTGGCTCCCATTGCGGAAAATTCAACTCCCGTTATTATCTTCTACTACCGGCCAGGGAAAAAGAAATGCATTAATTGTTGACTTAAAAAGAAGTCCACTTGTCATGGGTACGGAACTTCGCCCGTCGCTCACTCTTGTGTTTATTTCCTCCTTCCTTCCATTGACCAGACAAAAACATATTGCTCTCAACTTGTCAAATAAAATGAATATAATCTTGCTTTCTCTAATATCTGATGTGCGTTACCTTCTTTCTTTCCTTTAATATCTATCTCTCTCTGAAAATTTCACCGTCATGAATACGACGATATTCCAACTTGTTTAATTTTACATTGAATTTGAATGCTATCTTCCATAAAATAAAAACAAATTTTTTTCCTATCGCTACCGTGGAACACTTTCTATTTTCATTATCTATATGTTTGTATCAGTAATAATATCCAAACCAACTTTATATATTTAATTTCTTTAAGCTCTAGTGTTCCGTTAGATGTCCTTCCTTGAGTTCCTTCTTATATATATCCATCTATGTATCTATCCAATCTTCTGAACCTCTGCTTGCAATTCTTTTCTCTCTTTTAAGTTTCATAAAAATTTACAACAAAAATATTATATAAATATGGCTGGTGGAGAAAAAGAGCGAACGTTGGAGGAAACGCCAACCTGGGCTGTTGCAATTGTGTGCTTTGTTTTGCTTGCTATTTCAATCATCATAGAACATATTATTCATGCTATTGGAAAGGTAATTAAATGAGCTTTGGACAGGTCTCAATTTGTCAAAATTTCCATTTCGTAAATGTTAAAAATTGATATGGTTCTAACTATATATATATAATCATAATGAATTTATCATATTGTGAATTTGTACTTTACTCGTTAATTGTCTGCAGTGGCTCAAAAGAAATAACAAAACTGCTCTTTATGAAGCATTAGAGAAGGTTAAAGGAGGTACTTGTATTTTTTTATTTTCTTTTTTCAACTTCACCTCCAATGTTAAATTCTATAAAAAAAAAGAAGCAAAATTTTCTAATAAGTTACTATGTTCTGTTTCAGAGCTTATCTTGTTGGGATTCATATCTCTACTCCTCACGGTGTTCCAAAATCCAATTTCTAGAATATGCATATCAAAGAATGTTGCTTCAACGTGGCATCCATGTGCCGTCCCAAAGAAAAGTAAATCTGGTTACGAAGATTCTGATGATGATGATGGTGATGATGGTAATCGTCGAAAACTCTTAGGGTGTGTGTGGTTGGAGGGAATACAAGTGTATTCCCAGGAATGTTGAGATGGGAATATTTTATTCCCATGTTTGGTTCAAGAGTTAAAAAATTATTCCTGGGTATATTTTATTCCCTGGAATCAAAATCCCACCCATTTCATTCCCATATCCTCCCTAGGTATCTCTAATTCCAATGGGAATGGAATGTTAATAATAAAGTAAAAAGACCAAAAACACCCTTGTTAATTTCACTCCAACCCTTCTCTTCAGATTTTTTTCAATTCATTTCAAACAAAACGAAACCCTAGCAGAGACCCCTCCTCCATGAAAACCAATCCCTAGCGAGGCTTTTCTTCAAATTCACGGAGGTTCCACCGGCGTCGGCGCCGCCTCGCCGCCGATTTCGATTTGCACGACCACTGCGCTCCTTATTCTAGAAGAAAATCGTTCGCGTTCGTGTCATCATCACAGCTCACGGTTCCTATTCGTGCTTCCTGTCCGTGTTCATCGTCTCGAGTGGTGCTTCTTGTTCGTGTTGTCTCCTTCGCTTCTCTCCCTCCTCGCGGCTCAGCAATAGCCATCAAAGAGAGTTTAATTTGTCTTCTGCAACCTTGTTCATCTTTTTCAAGCACAAAATCTTCTTCTTCAGGTAAGGATCTTTTATTTGTTATTTATTTATTTTTCCTGAACTATGTTTGTGCTATAATTTATTGGCATGAAGGTTTGTGCTAGGTTTAAAATATTTTGTCAAATAGTTGATTCATTGCTGTTAATTTTATTGCTGATTGGTTTGTGATACTGAATAAAATATATGGTTCTTTGAAATGCAATGTCATTAAGGAAGCATAACAAGAGGTTCTTTGATGATTACTACAACACTCAAAGTCCTTTGAAAAATGAAAGCAATTCTTTTTTGAAATTGGAAAAGGCTTTTTTTAACCTTTTGATCAATGTATATATAAGACAAAGACTATGGTGGATTGAATCAAAGGTTGAATGCTGAGGTTATAAAATAGAGTTGTGTTTATTTTTTTCTCTGTTGATTCTGTTTTCAATCATATGCTGTAACTTAGAATTGTTATTATTTTTTGGTCTGCATTATGAAATTTTGGGTTTGATTCTTGTGGCACAAGGATTCATAAAGACTGTAGAGTAAACACGCTAGTCCCTTTGCTTTGTATTCTCATAGCTTGTTCATAGAATAGAGTAGGATGTGGAGGAGCATGAATTGCTCCAGAGAAAGACTGAAAAAGTAGTAGTTACAAGCTAACATGTTAAAAACAAATAATAATTATATAACCTCTTATCAAGGACTAGTAATCATTCAAGTGTAACTGTGAGAGTAAATAATAATAATAATAATAATAATAATAATAATAATAATAATACCATCCAAAGAAAGGATTGTGTCTTGGCCCCTCCTAGTTTCGTAATCTTAATTAATTATAACATTACATAAGTGTGATCATGACCTTGTACCCTGTAGCTTTCTCCTTTCATATCCAACAATTCTTATTTTTGGTTTGGTTTTATTTTCAACTCCTCACTAGTTACTAGGTTTGTTCCTTTAGAATTTTCAATAAAGGCATATACATAGATAGATAGATAGATAGAAGGGTGAAAGTGAAAGCAGGTAGAGAGGCTAATTAACAAGATAGATATATGGCTGATGCATTTGATGAGGAGTGTGATTATCTATTCAAAGCTGTTCTGATTGGGGACTCAGGGGTTGGGAAATCAAATCTGCTATCAAGGTTTTTGAGTCTGTATTATAAAATTTTGGGTTTGATTCTTGTGGCATAAGGATTCATAAGGACTGTGGAGTAAACACGCTAGTCCCTTTACTTTGTATTCTCATAGCTTGTTCATAGAACAGAGCAGGATGTGGAGGAGCTTTCTTTGCTTTAAACCCTTGTGTTAAATTTTTATGCTGTTTGACTAATATTGTGATTCATCCTTCATCTATTTAGAAGAGAAAAAGAGAAAGCAGGAACAAATAAAAGAAGGGCAGGGGTAGAAACTTTATCTTTATACAACTAGCTCTAGTCCACTTTCAATTAAACTCATTTATATATCACCAACACACACCCATAGGGCCAGAATGAATAAGCTACTAGAAGTGATTGAGTAACTTTGGGAGTAAAAAAATTTGATTTGAATTGAGGAAGTAAAATGACTATGCAACAATGCAGCAACAGCAAGTGAAGTACGTATGATAATGAACCAAAAAAAGCAAATAAGCATGCATTCATTCAATTTTTCTTTCCATGTATTTTCAATACTATCTAACTTTCTATATTGACTCCTAACATTCTTCATAATATATATTATATATGATTTCTTGCTTGTGTGATTTCTTGTTTCAAGATGATGAAAAATTGTCTTGTATTATTTTCTGCTTATTAGTCTATAGAAAATGGAAGAGAATACTCGACCTAATTTAAAGCAAACTAAGCGTCAATGGACGCCACACGAAGATGCAAAATTAGTTGAGTGTTTGGTGGAGCTTGCAACTACTTCTTGGAAGTGTGACAATGGCACGTTTAAATCCGGTTATGGAAAACATTTGGAAAAAATGCTGCATGAAAAAATCCCTGGATGTGATCTTAAGGTACAATTTTTTTACATAATACTTGTTTTCTTTGTTTACAATTCTATATTTGTGTTATAATTGTATAGCTTACAAAATATTTATGCTTCTATATTGGGATGTTTTACTACTGTGCTCTCATTGATCTGTTCTCTGGGTTGGGTTGTAGTCCAGCCCAAAACCGTGACAAAAAAAAATGGCATTTTCAACTGGAACTATTGAACTAAGTCCTTCAACAGAAAATTTGTTCATAGACAAGGCTTGAATTTAAAACTATTTAATGAAAATTAATTACATTTCATTTGAGCTAATCATGTTGGTGCTTCAGTATTTTATATTTTTTACTTGGAACAGATTAAAATAGATAAAATAAATAAAATAAAAATTTCCTTGTTATTTAATTAAGAGTATATTTCCAGTTCTCTTGTTAATTTTTTTCTTCTTGAAAATTTGAATGGTGAACCAAGCAACCAGGCCAGACTGTATTCTCTACCTCGTTATCAGTAAGTGGTTAGAAGAGTTTGATTAAACTGTCAAAAAAAAAAACCAAAGGAAAGAGAAAAGTTTAAGACTTTAAGTCATGGTAGACTATTTTATGATTATTTCAGATCCTGTATGCGAAAACTAAATGATTATTACTGCTCCATACATTCACTATATTTAGTTATGCTTGGATGAATTGTGGTATCATTGTATTAAAATTCAGTTTATTGAATTTAATCTGAGTAGTAATAATTTTAAATTATTTTGCTATGTTTAGGCTAATCCACACATTGAATCAAGGGTGAAATTGCTAAAAAGACAATATTTTGCAATAGTTGAGATGATGGGCACAGCTGGGAATGGATTTGGTTGGAATGACAAAGATAAAATGATTGTGGTGGAGCGACAAATTTTCAATGAATGGAAGAGTGTAAATTCTAAATAACTTTCTTAATACAAGTTTATTTATCTTAAGTTTTTTAATATTAATTGCTTATTTATTTTCTTTTAATTTCAGTCACATCCTAATGCTAATGGCCTCTATAATAAACCATTTCCACATTTTGAGGAGTTGGGAATAGCATTTGGTAGAGATAGGGCTCAAGGAGGCAATGCAGAAAATGTAATTCAAGCAGTTGCTACAATGGAGGCTGAGCGCGAAGCAACCTTGAGTGATCGGCAAGTGAATGAAAACACCCAAGTAAATTTGGAAGAAACCGAAATGGAATATGAAGCTGATTCTCAAGTACGTAAGAAATTGACTCTAATTCATGTACATAAATTCACTTATTGTTGATCCTACTGCTGTGTATTTTCTTGGATTTTGGAGTGATTCTTCATTAGTTCATTTACTTTAATCTGTGCTTGTGACTAGCCTTAACTATTCCCATCATGTTGAGCAGTTAGATAGAAATACTGATCTTCATTTCTGTGGAGTATAATAACAAAGAAAAAAAGGATATGAATGTAATTATGCAAACAGAATGAGAATCAGGGTAGTTAATATTCTATTAGGTTCTGTTTAGTTAGTTAATGTTGTTAGTCTTGCTGGCCAAGGCAGAGATAATGCTTGTATATACAAGTGTAGAGCATGTATAATCAGTTAGGCTACTTGTTCTTCATTTCTATCAATATTGAATAATCTTCTGATGTTCCTGCTGGTGTTGCTTTCAATTTTTAGGAGCCTCCAACTCCTGGTATTCCTGTTGCTCCCGGTGCTTCTGCTGCTCCTAGTTCTTCTGCTGCTCCTAGTGCTTCATATATAGAAAGGAATAAAAGAAAAAGAGGGAGCAAAAGTGAGGAAGTGATTGACATAGTAGTAGAATCAATGAGAGATATGAAAGGTGCTTATCAAGAACACACAGCCGTTTTAGTTGATATGGTTTCTTGTTTTAAGCATGAGAAAGAAGGAGCTGAGCGCAGAATGAAGCTAATGGAACTGTTGAGAGATGTTCCTGGTTTGAGCGGTGATGATAGAATGAAGGCTGGCCTTAGCATTCTAAGGGACAATAGTCTGATCGACATGGTGTTCCAACTTCAACCGGGGGAACTTTTGCCATTTTTGAAGAAATTGCTTTAAATATTACTATTTTTGAATTTTTATTGAATATTATAGTGACTTGATAGGAAGACATTTGTGCCAATTGTTGCTGTTGTTTTGTGAGGAATATAAGTAGCTAAAACCCTAGTTCCTGATGCCATTATATCAGGTTTTAAGATCCATGGAAAATTAGTTAAAGTTCCTCTTGAACTAGAATGTGTAGCAACTGGTGATGGCTTGATTCCAAGAAATGTTTGTTGACAATTGATGGTGGATTTTGGAATTTTGTTGCTTTGTATATAATTGATCATAGATTTTGCATCTTTGGAAGTAATTACAATGCTAGGAGAATAGAGATGCCGCCATTCAGTTAGTTGAGGATCATATGAGATGAACACTGCTCCTTTTACATTGTCATAGTCACTAATTTAATTATGATAATATTGATTTTAATTAAACATTTGTTATTAAGGGTATTATAGTAAATTTATTAGTAGAGATAAAATTTAGAGTCGATAATAATTTAACTAAAGATATTTGTTATTAGGAATATTTTAGTAAATTTAAAAAAATTTAGAATCAATAATAATTTAACTAAAGATATTTGATATTAGGGGTATTTTAGTAAATTTAAAAAAATTTAGAGTCAATAATAATTGTAACTAAACATATTTGTTATTAGGGGTATTTTAGTAAAAAATTTAGAGTCAATAATAATTTAATTAAACATATTTGTTATTAGGGGTATTTTAGTAAATTTAAAAAAATTAAAATCAATAATAATTTTAACTAAACATATTTGTTATTAGGGGTATTTTAATAAATTTAAAAAAATTTAGAATTAATAATAATTTTAACTAAGATATTTGTTATTAGGGGTATTTTAGTAAATTTAAAAAATATTTAATTTTTAGTCATTAATATTTTAATTTGAATGATTAAGGGTAATTTTGACATATTACATAATATGACCAAGATATTTAAACTCAACCAAACAAAAATTTAGTCATTCCTAGGATTATTACATAATATTTCAATATATTAAATTTTACAACCAAATATGGGAATCATATATTCCAAGTAATCACATTCCTAGGAATATAATGCCTAGGAATAAGATTACTTGGTAATAAAATTTAATCTTTGAACCACACACATCCTTAGAGTATTTAGGCCACATACCTCGCCGTGTTCTTGCTACAAAGGGATACGACAAGTGTGCAGAAAAGGAAAGTTTCAACACCTTTAACAATTTCACTCTTCAATCTTTTGATTCTAATTTTTGCCCAAGAAGAAGAAGGGTAAGAAATTAAAAGAGTAAAAGAGGTTGATGATGATGATAATGAAAATCAGAAGGGTAATGTTTGAAAAATTAATCTAATTTTTTTTTTTTATAAGTTAAGGGTGAGATTTAAATTCTAAATTTTTAAGTGAGGATGGGAAATTATGCCATTTGAAGTTTAGCTCTTTGACAAAAATTATTCTAAATCTTGAGAGTAAAATTAAATGGAATTAAATATTTTAAATAATTTTAAAGAATTTTTAAAATATTATAGAACAAAACTATATACTTCGATCAATTAATAAAAAAAAAGTCCCCGTCCTAATGTTTTCTTTCTTATTAATGTTATTTATTGGGTTAATGCCCATGAATTATCGCCGGCCGGAAATAATTAATAATAAAATTACCAATAAAAATGAATTATGAAACTTTTCTTTTATTAAAAAAAGTCAAAACTAATTATATAATTTGTAGAGAAATGTTTTATTAGTCAATAATTTAAAATTTGTCATGTGTTATGTTAGTAGAACTTATAAGGATGTTTAAATAATAATAATAATAATAATAATAATAATAATAATAATAATAATTATTTCTCTTTATCTTCCAGGGAAAGGTTGCTTTTGTTTCTGCATATGGAATTCACCAGCTCCATATATTCATTTTTGTCCTGGCAATTTTTCATATACTACAATGTATTATAACACTAGCTTTGGGAAGAACCAAGGTACACTTCTATTTTCCCCTTACATATACTATGAAATTGAATATTATGGGACCTTATTTCTGTCCTTCGTTTAGTCATGGTATTAGAAACTTAATTAATTGTGAGATTTAATGCATCCATAACAGATGAGACGATGGAAGAAATGGGAGGACGAAACAAAAACAATTGAATATCAATTCTACAACGGTAACGTCGACTTTAATTGCCTACATTTAATTAAAATAATTAAATGACTAATTTTATACGTGAAACCAACTTGCCAGTTGCCAAAGAAGAAAAATACATAATGCTGCAAAATTACCTGAAAGAGGATGAACCTACATTCATTTAACTAAAAGAAAGAAAGAAATTTAAAAAAAGAAGAAGAAGAAGAAAAAAATACAGCATTATTAAAGAATATAATTTTGTGTATTTGTAGCAAATTTTGGTATAAAACTAAAATATTTATGTATATTGTTAAGAATTTTTTATGTATTTGTACTGATAAGTTCTGTATAATCCAAAACTCTTTCTCTTTTTTCTCCTCATCTTCTGCTTCTTCTTCTTCTTATTTTTCATCATCTTCATCATCATCATTCTTCTTTTTTTTTATTCATTTTTTTCTTTTTGTTTTACCTTCTCAAGTTTCTTCTTATTTTACTCTCTTAACAAGAATAAAAACAAAAAAAAATCAAACAAAAAAAAAGAAAAAATACATAATACTATAAAATTATTTGAAAGAATATGAATCTACATTCATTCAACTAAAAAAAAAAAAGAAATAAGACAAAAAAAACTTATTTAGTTAGGGTTAATTTGTTTTTACTTCTTTGCCAAAAAAAAATTTATATGTATAGTAAAACTGTATCACTAATTGATTCAGATACAAAAAATTTTTATAACAAAAAAAACCCATAAAAAATTAACCACATTTGAGTTTAATCATTGTCACATGTCAAGTGTTAATTGATGAAGATACTATGTCTTTATAAAAAGATGTAAAAAGATGTTCTTATAGAAGTGGCTCCCATTGCGAAAAATTCAACTCCCGTTATTATCTTCTACTACCGGCCAAGGAAAAAGAAATGCATTAATTGTTGACTTAAAAAGAAGTCCACTTGTCATGGGTACCAAACTTTGCCCGTCACTCACTCTTGTGTTTATTTCCTCCTTCCTTCCATTGACCAGACAAAAACATATTGCTCTCAACTTGTCAAATAAAATGAATATAATCTTGCTTTCTCTAATATCTGATGTGCGTTACCTTCTTTCTTTCCTTTAATATCTATCTCTCTCTGAAAATTTCACCGTCATGAATACGACGATATTCCAACTTGTTTAATTTTACATTGAATTTGAATGCTATCTTCCATAAAATAAAAACAAATTTTTTTTCTATTGCTACCGTGGAACACTTTCTATTTTCATTATCTATATGTTTGTATCAGTAATAATATCCAAACCAACTTTATATATTTAATTTCTTTAAGCTCTAGTGTTCCGTTAGATGTCCTTCCTTGAGTTCCTTCTTATATATATCCATCTATGTATCTATCCAATCTTCTGAACTTCTGCTTGCAATTCTTTTCTCTCTTTTAAGTTTCATAAAAATTTACAACAAAAATATTATATAAATATGGCTGGTGGAGAAAAAGAGCGAACGTTGGAGGAAACGCCAACCTGGGCTGTTGCAATTGTGTGCTTTGTTTTGCTTGCTATTTCAATCATCATAGAACATATTATTCATGCTATTGGAAAGGTAATTAAATGAGCTTTGGACAGGTCTCAATTTGTCAAAATTTCCATTTCGTAAATGTTAAAAATTGATATGGTTCTAACTATATATATATAATCATAATGAATTTATCATATTGTGAATTTGTACTTTACTCGTTAATTGTCTGCAGTGGCTCAAAAGAAATAACAAAACTGCTCTTTATGAAGCATTAGAGAAGGTTAAAGGAGGTACTTGTATTTTTTTATTTTCTTTTTTCAACTTCACCTCCAATGTTAAATTCTATAAAAAAAAAGAAGCAAAATTTTCTAATAAGTTACTATGTTCTGTTTCAGAGCTTATCTTGTTGGGATTCATATCTCTACTCCTCACGGTGTTCCAAAATCCAATTTCTAGAATATGCATATCAAAGAATGTTGCTTCAACGTGGCATCCATGTGCCGTCCCAAAGAAAAGTAAATCTGGTTACGAAGATTCTGATGATGATGATGGTGATGATGGTAATCGTCGAAAACTCTTAGAGTATTTAGGCCACATACCTCGCCGTGTTCTTGCTACAAAGGGATACGATAAGTGTGCAGAAAAGGCAAGTTTCAACACCTTTAACAATTTCATTCTTCAATCTTTTGATTCTAATTTTTGCCCAAGAAGAAGAAGGGTAAGAAATTAAAAGAGTAAAAGAGGTTGATGATGATGATAATGAAAATCAGAAGGGTAATGTTTGAAAAATTAATCTAAATTTTTTTTTTTTATAAGTTAAGGGTGAGATTTAAATTCTAAATTTTTAAGTGAGGATGGGAAATTATGCCATTTGAAGTTTAGCTCTTTGGCAAAAATTATTCTAAATCTTGAGAGTAAAATTAAATGGAATTAAATATTTTAAATAATTTTAAAGAATTTTTAAAATATTATAGAACAAAACTATATACTTCGATCAATTAATAAAAAAAAAAGTCCCCGTCCTAATGTTTTCTTTCTTATTAATGTTATTTATTGGGTTAATGCCCATGAATTATCGCCGGCCGGAAATAATTAATAATAAAATTACCAATAAAAATGAATTATGAAACTTTTCTTTTATTAAAAAAAGTCAAAACTAATTATATAATTTGTAGAGAAATGTTTTATTAGTCAATAATTTAAAATTTGTCATGTGTTATGTTAGTAGAACTTATAAGGATGTTTAAATAATAATAATAATAATAATAATAATAATAATAATAATAATAATAATTATTTCTCTTTATCTTCCAGGGAAAGGTTGCTTTTGTTTCTGCATATGGAATTCACCAGCTCCATATATTCATTTTTGTCCTGGCAATTTTTCATATACTACAATGTATTATAACACTAGCTTTGGGAAGAACCAAGGTACACTTCTATTTTCCCCTTACATATACTATGAAATTGAATATTATGGGACCTTATTTCTGTCCTTCGTTTAGTCATGGTATTAGAAACTTAATTAATTGTGTGATTTAATGCATCCATAACAGATGAGACGATGGAAGAAATGGGAGGACGAAACAAAAACAATTGAATATCAATTCTACAACGGTAACGTCGACTTTAATTGCCTACATTTAATTAAAATAATTAAATGACTAATTTTATACGTGAAACCAACTTGCCAGTTGCCAAAGAATCCCAGCGATTCCGTACTCTCGGCGTTTACGTTGTACGCCGTGGCTGATAAAACGCTGCAATAATGCCACGTGATAAAATTAAGCATAAAATAATTCGTATTTTCTCAAAATTAGAAGAAATTATAAAAGCGTTTTTTTGACAAAATTAAGCATAAAAATATTCATAATTTTCTCGTAATAAAAAAAATTAGCAAAATTGTTGGTTACGTACCAAGATTGTTTTCTTAAAACTTAGAAGAAATTATAAATAAATTTCATTTTTTTTCTTTTCGAAATGGTCTCTCGTAATAAAAAAATATATATATTCTAAGTTTTGTTTGATAATTTTTTGTTAAATAAACTAGTTTTTAGTAAAAGAAAATTGACAAATTAGTTTTCGACTTTTTAGAATATTAGATAAATTAGTGTTAGATAAAACAAATAGACAAATTAGTCTCCTAACTTGTATATTAAAATTTTAGAGAATTATTTAACCTCTCAGTTATATTCCTTATTTAGAAAATTAAAGACTCAATTATTTCTTTTTTAGAAAAAAAAAATCGAAGTTGATTTAACTTTCTTAGTTGATCACAAATTAGTTTATTTGATATTCTAAAATATCGGGAATCATTTTCTCAAAAAAATTATTAAGAACTAATTTGTTATATATAATATATATATATAACTCATAATTTTAAGTCTATTCAAAATGAGGGACGCTTTCACCGCAGGCATAGTGCATTTGAATCCAATTATCTTTGTCCACGTCTAGTAGTTTTACTTTAGTTTTAGAATAATACCCTAAAGGGTAAAATATATTTTTTGTCCTCGAAGTTTGCTAAAAATTTTAAAAATACTCTTAAGTTTTATTTTGTTTTAATTTTGTCCCAGAAGTTTTCGATTTGCATCAAATATACTTTCGGAGACTAAATTTTCAAAAAATTTAAGACCAATATAACAATAATGCATGAAAATTATGCTTGATTTGCTTGTGTTGAGAGGTTGTTCTTATGAAATTGTTGTTGAATCGATCTTAAATTTTTTGAAAAATTAGCCGTCAGAGGTATATTTGATGCAAATCGAAAACTTTTGGGACAAAATTGAAACAAAATAAAACTTAAGGATATTTTTAAAACTTTTGTCAAACTTTAAGGACAAAAAATATACTTTATCCTACCCTAAATTATGATCTATGATGTATGTTTTTAGATAAGTTAAAAGAAAACATATTGGTCACTATTTATTTAGATGATACACAATTAATTGTTAATAATTTTTAAATTAATCCATAACATTTTTAACAGAGACAAATTCATTTTTTTTTCTAAAAATGAATATAGTTGAAGAATTAAATTATCTTAACTTTTAAAAGACTAGTATCCAATTCATTTTTTTTAAGTTTAATTATTCTGCAAGTCTCTATAATTTTATCGAATTTTTAATTGATTTTTTATATTTTTTTTAATTAAATTCTTATACCATTTAATTTTTTTAATTAAGTCCCTGCTAACGTTAAACATCTAAAAAACTTTAATGAAATATAAATTTTTTTATTTATGTATATCCTACATTTATAATTTTCACCCTCATCGCCATCCACTACTCCCATTGCCTTATTACCATCTCCTCCCCCTCCTTCTGTTTGAGCAATAACACTAATATAACACCTCGGTAAAATTTTGATTTATATGACAAATAAAAAAAATAAATATTTTACACAAACAATTCAAAATTATAAATGGACACTGCATGAAAAGAAGACAAAAAAAAAAAAACTACGCAAACTGATTTCCTTCCTAATCATGCCTCCAAATACTAGAGGAAATAACTAAGTTCTACTAAAATCGCTCATTAAACTAGCTTCCTAGATTTTTGTATCCTAACAAATTGTTCAATTGTATTTCAACACCGCCGTATTTGTTCAACTCATACTAGATCTGAGACCAAGTAAAAGGTATGTAAAATTTTAAATTTCACCATCTTTGAGAGGCACAATACCACTTTTGTTAATTTTACAAGGAACTCAGTCTGGATGCAGGCAAAAAAAAGAAACAATTGTATCAGAAAAAAATATGCAACCGCAGAATTATTTTTTCATAATCAGAATAAAATATTTTGATTCTCAATTATACAAATTTCAAATTAGGTTCAACAACAAAACTACCACAAATTCAAATTACAACAATAATGCTAGATCTGTAATTGGAACTTCTGATTCAAGAACCAGCCTACCTAAATGCGAAATACAAGCTCTGAATGTTGGTGATCGTACGTGGTGGGAACAGAACCGGCTGAGAAAGACAACAATGTCCACAACGACAATAAAGAAAATCTCATGTCCTAAAATATTCAAGCTGTGATGTTAATGATTTGATGAACTAGAAGAGAGAGAAAGAGTGAAAGTTAAGAGAAGGAGAAAATTAAGTTCTCATTTTGAAAGCTTTTAGATGAATGAGAACAGAAAACTAAAAAAAAATGTTTGGTAGTTAACCTTATATACTTCTTATGTACTCCTACTATAATTAATTACCATTAATATTAAACTAATAAAAAAATAATCTATGTAACACCCTCCCGCAAGCTAGAATTGTATAAATTAAATCTAATAATCCTAGTTAGGAAACATTAGAAAGAAAAGAATCCGGTGGCAGAGCTTTGGTAAGAAAATCAGCAAGTTGGTCTTTAGAACGAACCGTCATAAGATGAATGAGACCAGACAAATATTTTTCACGAACAATATGATGGTCCACTTCAATGTGTTTAGTTCTTTCATGAAAGATGAGATTATTGGTAATGTGAATGGATGACTGGTTTTCACTAGAGTGGTAAACTTTGAAAGCGACAAACCAATGAAATCCATTAAGAAAGATAACCAACTAGCTTCACAAGTGACAACAGTAAAAGACCTGTATTCAGCTTCTGCAAACGACTTGGCAACGGTAGTTTGCTTCTTACTCTTCCAGCTAACAAGAGAGCTCCCAAGCATGAAGCAATAACCGAAACAGAGCAACGGGTATCGGCACAAGTAGCCGACTCAGCATCGGTAAATCCAGTGAGATGCAGATGAGAAGTAGAGAAGAAGAATAGACCAGTTGCAGATCTGCCTTTTAAACATTGGAGTACATAGAAAGTAGTCTGTAGGTGAGAAGTAGTTGCACAATTCAAAAATGAGCTCAAATGTCCCACAACATAATATAATCAAATGGAGTGGAGAGAGGCTTGCAATCTAGATAACAAAAATCCTTGAGAAGGTCCATGTCGTACTTTTGCTGATAAATGTAAATTCCAAAGTTAGAGCGTGCTACTTTCATTCCCAAGAAGTACTTGAGATCACCAAGATCCTTTATTTTGATTTTTCATCCAAAATTTGCTTAATGGAATTGATTTGGCCAATGTCATCCCTGGTTAAAACTAAGTCATCCACATATACTAGGATGGTAGTGAAGATTTCGGATTGTTTCTTGATGAAGAGGGAATGATCATTAAAAAACTGCTTATAACCAGCATCAACAAGAGTCTGAGTGAGCTTAATGTTCCATTGCCTGCTTGCTTACTTAAGCCCATATAGAGAATTTTACAATTTACAAATCAAACCTAGTTGTGACACAACTAAACTGGGTGGTATCCTGATATAAACTTCTTTATCCAAATCTCAATTAAGGAAGGTAGTATTGACATCCAGCTGTTTCAAATGTCATTTTTTTGCTGCTGCTAATGCTAACATTACTCGTAGATTAGTCATTTTGACAACTGGACTAAAATTATCACCATAATCCACTTCTTACACTTGAGTGAATCCTTTTGCAACTAGCCTGGTTTTGTACCTATCTATGGTGCCATCAAAATTGAATTTTATCCGAAAAATCTATTTGCAATCCACACCCTTCTTGCCTTTTGGGAGTTTAGTGAGACACCAAGTTTTGTTCTGATCTAGAGTTGCCAATTCAGCTTGTATTTCCTTTCTCCAATATTCATGTTCAGCCGCTTCCTCATAAGTGTTAGGTTCTAGATTTGAGGTGATGGCTAGAGAAAGGGACTTATATTTTGGGGTTAGTTTATCATATGACAAGTGTTGTGAAATATGATATAAAGAGTTAGAGTTGGCAAAGTTGCTAGAGCGAGCTACGTAGGTTATCATACAATGGTAGTCCTTCAAATAAGTAGGCGGTTTCTTGATTCTTTCAAATTTTCTAGTGATGCAGTCATGTGTGATGTCATAGTTTTGTGATGTAGGTGCATTGTTAGTATGTGATATGGTAATGGATGCAATGATGTGTGAGAAAATTGGTAAATGCATTGAGCTTGAGAAATGTTCATTTGAATCTATGAGTGTGGTATGTGTGGGTGATTACATGATGTGTGAATGGTGTTGACGGTGGTAAATTCATCGGTAAAGATTTTCACAAATATAGTCGCATTGCAAGTATAGTTCTAAACCGACAATTAAACCTCAATCAAATTTAAATAGTTTGTCACTCAAGCAAACCCAATAAAAATCAACCGAAGTATTTAAATCTCGGGTTGTCTCTCAAGGTATTGCAGGGAAGTGTTCTTATAATTGGTTATGTAAAAGTATATTTTTGGGTTTTTGAAATAAGAAACAAGAAGGTAAAATGGCAAGAAAATAAATCACTAACTAAGAAAGCTCCTAACAAGGAAAGAGGATTAGAAGTCCTATCCTAGATTGCAGGGAAGTGTTCTTATAATTGGTTATGTAAAAGTATATTTTTGGGTTTTTGAAATAAGAAACAAGAAGGTAAAATGGCAAGAAAATAAATCACTAACTAAGAAAGCTCCTAACAAGGAAAGAGAATTAGAAGTCCTATCCTAACTATCATTATCAATTTTGTGATGATAATTTCCTTTTGCTTTCACTTAGTTAACCTCTAACAATGAAGGAAAGTCAAGTGAGCAAAATCAACTTAGGTTCACAAGTCCTAATCAAAGACTAGATTTAGTGATGCCTAAGCCAACTAGCAAGTCTCAATTACCAATCAACAAAAGACTTTTGATAACTCAAGAGTCTCTAAATAATTAATCCAAGTTAAGAACATAAAAATCTAATTTAGAATCCTCTCAAGCATTTTATCAAACACTTGGAAGGTACAAAATAAAAGCATGGAGAATTACTAAGAGATAATAAAATCTAAACTAACAATTGCAAGCAATCAGTAACAAAAAATAAAGAAAAAAGCAATAAACATGAAATACCTCAAATTGTATTAATAAGAAATTGAATATAACATGAGAGTTCATAAACCAAATTAGCAAAATAAGAAAATCACAAAGGGAAATAGATAACTAAAGAACTAGAATAATAGAATATAGAAGAGAAACTAAATTAAAGCAACATGAAAATCTGAATTAGAGAAGAAATAAAGCTAAAAATCCTAAAACCTAGAGATAGGAGAGAGTCTCTCTCTCTAGAAAACTACATCTAAAACTTAAAATTGTGTATGAAAGTGTGAATGAGTGAATGCATCCCATTTTGCTCCACTCTGCAGCCTCTAATCTGTGTTTTCGGGCTTGAAACTGGGCCAAAAATAGCCCAGAAATTACCCCCAGCGATTTCTGATACGTACAGCACGTGGCTCTATCACGCGTACGCGTCGCTTGTCTGCCGCAGTATCCACGTATCCGCGTCATCCACGCGTACGCGTCGCCTAACAGCAAGGCAACTATGGCAAATTTCATATCATTTCGAAGCCCCGGAAGTTAGCTTTTCAACACAACTAGAACCGTCTCATTCGGACCTCTGTAGCTCAAGTTATGATCGATTTAATACGAAGAGGTCAGGCTTGACAGCTTTGCAATTCCTTCAATTTCTTGTGTTCCTTCCACTTTTGCATGCTTCCTCTCTATCCTCTAAGCCATCCCTGCCCTATAAACCCTGAAAACACTCAACAAACATATCACAGCATCAAATGGTAATAAGAGAGGATTAAAAATATCTAATTTAATACCAAAGAAGCATGTTTTCAATCATAGCACAAAATTAGGAAGGAAAATGTAAAACATGCGATTTTTATGAATAAGTGTGAGAATAATGGGGTAAAATCTACTGAATTAAGCACAAGATAAACCGTAAAATAGCGGTTTATCAAGTGTATCATATTGAGAAAGATCAATACATTGTGGAGTACGAGTGGGTGCTACAGGAATGTCAGTGCTGGTGGAATGTGAAAATGGAAAGTGAGTTTCATAGAAGGTTATACTTTTAGATATAAAAATTTCTTTTGATTTTAAATCAATATGACGAAAACCCTTTGTTCTAAATTTAAAACCGAAAAAAGTTGTTTTCCTAGCTCTTGAATCTAATTTTGTTCTTGAATTTATTAATCTGGAGACATATGCAAGAGAACCAAATACTCTTAAATATGAAAGGATAGGTATGTTACCATACAAAAGCTTATAAGGACTAGTATTATCCAGTTTAGTGCTGTGCAGCCTATTAATTAGGTGAATAGCACGAGCAACTACGTATTGCCAAAAACAATGTGGAATTCCTGATCGAAATAACAGTGCTCTAGCAACACCTAAAATGTTTTGGTGTTTTCGCTTTACAATCTCGTTTTGTTCTGGTGTTTCTACACAAAAAATTTGGTATAAAATGCTAGTTGATATAAAAAATGATATTAGAATGAATTTTGGCCTATTGTCAGTCCTTATACACTTAACTTATTTTTTTAAATTGTACTTTGACAAAATTCAAAAAATTAATAACCAATTATGATGCCTCAGATTTGGTTTTCATAAAAAATTCAGGTGAATCTGCTTTTACCATCCACCACAGTAAAAAAGTACCTATGTCCTTCATTAATAAGGATAGAAATGGGACCCCACATATTCATATAAACAAAGTCAAAATAATCTTTTATTTTAGTTGTACTAAGATCAAAAGATAATTTTTTTTTTTATTTTTCAAAATGACATGAGTTACAAGGAAGTTTTGAAGCAATACAATCTATAAAACGGATAATATTTCTTCATTAAAATCAGTTTATGCATGGGTATGTGTCCTAATTTAAGATGCCAAATGTTGTTGTGCTCAGTGTGTGAAGGTGTTATGTGATGAGTAATAGTCAAAGTTGCCGCCAATGAAGCTTGCTTTGTTGGAGGAGGGAGAAAGTGAGAGAATTCTAGTTCTCTACTCATTGTATATAACCCTTCTCTATACTTAGTAATGCTAATCATCTTTGATGTGGATTAATCTTGTATCTCACCACACTTATCATCGATTAACCGTTGCCAATATAAGTTTGAGGTTAATTTTGACATAGAGATCAATTTGAAATCAAAAGAGGGAATGTATAAAATATTTTTGAGAAATTTTTTTTTACAAAAAGTAATTATGCCAATTATGGTACTGACAGTTTTCGTCCCATTTGGCAATATCACATTGATTGGAGTAATATTTTGAAAGCTTGCAAAATATTTTAAGTCGAAAGTCACATGACCCATAGTGCAGATTTTAGAGTGATAATGTTCATAATTCTTCATTAAAATGTAATGCAATGGTATCATCATGATCCTCAGTAATCACGTGATTGATTGTGGTGTTATGTTGCTGTCGTTGCTGAAAATGGGAGGAGTACCCATGCTTCTTATAGCACACATATTCTGTGCGGCCTTGCTTGTTGCAATGAGAGCATGCCATTGTAACTCCACGACCTCTACTGCCTAGATTTTCTCTAGGGTGGAGAAAATAAGGGTTTGATTGATTTGTGTTAATTTTTGAAATTTGAGATTGAAGATTCGTGAATTGATGAAGGAGATTGGCATTGCTCTAGTTGTCAAAAGCACCACTCGAGGATATCTATTCACCATGTCCGCCATTTTTGAGAAATCAATGAATCACAGAATAATAAGAATTCAGATCTTCTTCTTCCTTCCAATTCGTTGATATGGAACAATTATGTTCACTAAGAAAGAATCTTGTGAAATAGGCTCTCATCAAACTCTATTGGATGAGTTTGAAAGAAGTGGTAAGAAAGGGAAAAAGAAAATGTCGAAGGAAAAATAAGGGAAAGAAAGAAAATAACGTCATTGGCAACTATTGGCAATTCACAACCTTTTAATTCGATTCACAACTTGATTGCTCTCCACGCTCACCGTACCATGAAGAAAATCTCATGTCTTAAACTATTCAAGTTGAGATGTTAATGGTTTGATGAAAGAGGAAGAGTGAAAGTTAAGAGAAAGAGAAAAATGAGTTCTTCTCATTTTGAAAAATTTTAAATGAATGAAAACAGAAAACTAAAAAAATGTTTAGTGGTTAACCTTATATACTCCTTATGTACTCCTACTATAAATAATTACCATCAATATTAAACTAATAAAGAAATAATCTAAGTAACAGGCACAACCACCCAACGCGACGATGGCGGCCCAATACACGGTCAGAAACTGCACCGAGGATGGTGTCGTCGTGAAGGGGAAAATGGAAACGAAGGTTTGCAAAATAGCTGGTGTGGCGATACCAAGGTAGTGCCTCCACGAAGGAAAAGTAGACAATCGCAATGGTGGATGGCAGAACAACGACACTGATGGAAGGCAGAACAACGATAGAGGAGAAGAAGAAGCAGAACTCACGATCGAGAGAAGAACCATTGAAGATTGAAAAAAAAGGGTGATTTTTAAAATTTAAAAAAGTATTCGGGTGTCCTCAATTAAGTTTAGTATCCTTAATTTTAGAATATTAAAATTTTTAACCGAATATTCAGATATTTCAAACATTTTTGTAATAGTAGAGATTTAATTAAAAAAAATTAAATAGTATAAAAATTTAATTAAAAAAGTATAAGAATTTAGTCTGTAGGATAATTAATTTTTTTTTATTTAGAGATTAATTTTCTTTCTGCGAAACTAAAAATGATCGGACCAATGGGAGTATGTCTATTATTTTTACTTTCAATCGTTTATACATGGACGAATCAGATGGCTCAACTTTATTTTAAATCTGAAATGCAGATCCTGAAAGGTTCAGGTTTGCAAGGGACACAACATTTGGACGAAGACACTTGAGTGCATGGAGTCGGACGTCAGTTTCCTTATGGATTGTAAGTTCACAATTATTATACATTAATCATTTACTTAAATTTTTTAAACTGGGTTATTATTGCCAGATTAACAAATAAGCTATACGCGAGTTCTGAATCTTGGGTGGTTAGAATTAGTTTGCTATAAGAACAATTATTACGAAATATTTTTGGAGTATTATTTTTTATATTTATAAAAAATAAAATGATTTAATATTGAAATTAATAAATAAAATAAAATTAATCTAACTTTAAAAAGATTGTATTATCTTAATAAAATATTAAAAAAATATATTTATATAATTATATTAATAAGATAATTAATATAAAATTTAATTAAATTATTATTATTGAGATCTAAATAAAATAAAAATAAAAATTAATATTAGAGTTGTTCTAACTTCTAAGTGACTCTAAATGTCAACAAATAAACTCTTTTTTCTATTTTTATGTTGATAGAATAATAATTAAAAGTAAGTATATATTTAAATAGGTCTTTAAAATATTTTATATTGATATTTTTGTTTACAAGAAAATTTTATTACGTTGAGTTCTTTGAACTTTATAAATGTAAAACATATAGTTTCTTCCGTCACACTTTTAACGATCTATTTGTCTAAGTGAAAATAATGAATCTGACTAAGGTAGAGGCTTATATGTCTTACTTTTGTAAAGTTCATGAACTTCAATGTAATAAAACTATTTTAGAGACGAAATCGTCTAAAGCAAAATTCTTTAGAAACCCATTTGAATATATACTCTAAAAGTAATATAAAATTTAATAAAGAGTAATTACCAAAATTATTAGTTCATGAAGTTTTTGAAATCGAATACTTTAGTCTCTCAGATTTTAAAATATAAAAAATAATTTTTAACGTTTAATTCTGTTAGGCAATACAATCTTCATCTATTAGTCATTAAGGGTAACTTGTTGATGTAGAATGTTAACTTACACACATAGTCATTAAGTGTCCACGTGTGCAAGCTGGACAAATTAGTCTCCAAGGTAAAATATAAAATAGTCCCGAAAAAATTTGAAAAATCTCAAAATAATTCTTAAAAATTTTTAAAATTCCAAAACAGTTCCTTCGAATATTCTTAATCTTTTTCAAAAGTCAATGTCTTATAATATTTTTATTAATCAAAATAATAAAATATTATAAAAGAATCTATAATAAATAAAGAATACAAAAAAAATAAAATATATACTAAAAGATAAATTTTATTCACTAACACTAAAATGTGATATGAAAATATTATTTAATTATTATTCTATGATACTTACATCGAAGTGATTTAAAAACTATAATAATAACAACTAAATCAAAGAAGTTGTTGCATTATAAAGCTCATTATTTATATATATAATAATTATTCTCCACATACAAGTCATATTTTTATACAAGTCTATACAAGTCATTTATATTCACGCGCGCACGTTCTTCTTCGTGGCATTACCGCACGTTCTTTTTCTTCTTCTTCTTGCTACACCTTCTTTTTCGTCGTTATTTTTCTCTTTCGTTTTCGTCGTTACCAACACCACCTCCTCCTCTTTCTCTTTTTTTCATTGGAATTTCTTCTCTTCATTCCTTTTCCTCCTTCTCCTCAATCATTAGTTTTCTCGTTGTTGAAGATAATGAATAATTCAAGTTCAGATTGTCAATTGAACCAAAATGAAATTGATTATTGTTTTGAATCCAATTAAGTGGTTGAGGTATGATTCAATTCTACTTAATTTTTTCGTTGTTAGTTTATGATTTTGTAGGTGAATAATGTTTCATCGTTGATGGATTGAATTGAATGTAATGTAAAAGTTCTGCATGAAAAAAAATATTTTTCTGTATTTCCAGTAAATTTTGGTGTAACACAAAGATATTTGGATGTAAAACGAAGATATTTGGGTGTATTGTTTAAGAATTTTTGGTGTATGTGTGCTGATAAGTTCTGCATAATTCAAAACTCTTCTTCTCCCTCCTTCTTATCTTCTGCCGCTTCTTCTCTTCTTTTTTTTCATCATCATCATTATCATCTTTTTTTTTTCGTATTCATCTTTTTTTTTTATCTTCTCAAGTTTCTTCTTGTTGTACTCTTTTAACAAGAATAAAAACAAAAAAATTAAACAAAGAAGAAGAAGAAACACATAATACTGCAAAATTATTTGGAAGATGATGAACTTACATTCATTCAATTAAAAAATAAATAAATAAGGAAAAAAAGAAGAAAAAAAATGCAGTAATAGAGAAAATATTTTTCTGTATTTGCAGCAAATTTGGGTGTAAATCGAAGATATTTGGGTGTAACACGAAGATATTCGAGTGTATTGTTTAAGAATTTTCAGTATATGTGTGCTAATAAGTTCTGCATAATTCAAAACTCTTCCTCTTCCTCCTCCTTATCTTCTGCTACTTCTTCTTCTTTTTTTCATCATCATCACCATCTTCTTCTTCTTTTTTTCTTATTCATATTTTTCTTTTTATTTTACCTTCTCAAGTTTCTTCTTGTTGTACTCTTTTATCAAGAATAAAAATAAAAAAAAAATCAAACAAAGAAGAAGAAGAAACATATAATGCTGCAAAATTACTTGGAAGAGGATGAACTTATATTCATTCAACTAAAACAAAGAAAGAAATAAGGAAAAAAAGAAGAAGAAGAAGAAGAAAAAATGCAGCATTAGAAGAAATATTTTTCTGTATTTGCAGCAAATTTGGGTGTAACACAAAAAAATATTTTGGGTGTAACACGAAGATATTCGAGTGTATTGTTTAAGAATTTTCGGTGTATGTGGGCTTATAAGTTCTACATAGTTCAAAACTCTTCCTCTTCCTCTTCCTCCTCCTCATCTTCTGCTTCTTCTTCTTCTTCTTCATCTTCTTGTTTCATATTCTTATAATTCATTTTGGGAGGAAAAATCAAACAAAGAAGAAAAAATTCATAATGTTGCAAAATCAATAGAAAGAGGAAGAGAAAAAAATGCAGCAACAACAACAGTAATAAAAAAACGACGATGAATATGAAACATGCGAAAAAAAAGAGAAAAAACGCAAAGAATGAGAAAAAGAAGGAAGAGGAGGAGGAGGAGGAAGAGGAACGCAGGATACAAATAGGAACAACGTGACACGCACGCGTTATGTAAGTGGCTTGTATGATTTCTATGCCAAAAAGACTTGTATGTGTAGCAGTATTCTATATCTAAACTCCTAATATATTGGCATCAAATAAACATAGAAAAATATTTATAAGTGAAAAAATATATTTTTTTTATATAACTATTAATTGTAGTGGCACAAATAGTTTTAACTGAAAGTCTATTTTATGTAATTTTATAATCAGAAAAATCTAAAATTTTTAAAAAACATGAATAAAATACTTAATTTACCAAGACTTTTTTTTTTTCAAGTGTTGCAAAGCATTAGGAGTTTATAATTTAAAAAAAAGATATTACTTTTAAATATTGTACTTTATTTTTGGAATTAATTTGTCTAAATTATACACGTAGACACTTAATAACTATGTATACGAGTCAATATTTTACGTCAGCATACCGTTAGTAACTAATGGAAGAAACTGTGTTGTCTAACAAAACTAAATGTTAAAGGATTATTTTATATATTTTGAAATCTAAAGAATTAAAGTGTTTAGTTTTAAAGACTTCAAAAACTTATTTAAATAATTATTCTTAATTAAATTGTTATTTATAAGACTCAAAATAAAATTAAAATGAAAATGAGCATTAGAGTTGCTTTAAGTGACACCGACAAATGAATTTCTTTCTTATTTTGCTGAATTTAGGTGAGCTTCTTTAGACAATTTTACGGATCAGTTACTAAAGCTGACTATGTAGCATTACGACATGGATTTATCATGGTGAGTTTGTAATTAAAAAAGAAAGATACTATCTTTTTTTCCTTTAACTTAAAAGGGCTTCCAAGTATATAATATAATAGAACATGTGTGATTATTCTAGGCACATTTGGCACCAGGAAGTGAAGCCAAATTTGATTTCCAGAAGTATATACATAGATCACTTGAAGAGGATTTCAAAATCGTTGTAGGAATAAGGTAAGTTATGATTTTTTTTAAACAAATATTTTAAATATTTTATTTATCAATATATAATAATTGAATAAAATTCAAAATATCTCCTGACAATTATCTCAAAAGACAACGAGGTCCTTAACAAAAAAAAAACCCAACTCGATCCCTGACAATTATTTTAAAAGGACAACGAGGCTCTTGTACCAAAAAAAAGTTAATGTTGTTTTTTTTGCACAGGGACTAATCAGTCCTAAAAAAAATATTAGGGGCTGAATTGGGTGTTTTTTTCTTAGGGCCTCATTGTCCTTTCGAGATAATTGTTAGGGGCTGAGTGGGGTATTCACTTTATATAATTTGAACGCAATTTATATTTTTGTATCTTATTACTTATCTCGTTTTTTTTTGGGTGACTATTACTTATCTCGTTTACAGTGTAAATAACTTGAATTTATAATAATTTGAAAAACGAGAGTATCTACATTAATCTAATATTTTAATCTTTTAGTATGCAACTACTTTAACAGATTAAATAATCAATTATATTTGAAAAGCGGGAGTACGTACTCCTCATCTAGCACCCCATGAGTTCGTCCACGCTCTGCCAGGATTTCACTGCGCCGCCTCCATGGTTACGCTTTTTTTTTTGTCTTTTCTTGGTCAAAGTCTTTTCTATCATCTTCTACTTTCTTCTCTTAATTTCTTTCCCACTTAGTTCCCTAATTTTCGTTTTTTCTCCCAATTCATTTCTTTTTTAATTCATTCCGTTTTCTAATTCACTCATTCTATATATCTTATTTCTCTCTGGAACATTAAATACCAATTCTGATTTTTTATACACCATGAACAACAAATCAGAGACTCAAAACCCTCATATAATTGATAGTGATCAGGAGGATAATTTGATCGTTTTAGCTTATGAAGATATTTCGGAAGGAATTCAAGCCTACACACGGAGCCTGTCTGGAAGAATTTTTTCGGATTGGATCTTTTTCGTAGGTACCATGGAAGGAGCTCTCTATGCAATATGGAATAAACCAGAAGGATTCAGAGTAGTCGAAAAATTCAGAAATCAGTTTCAATTTTTCTTTGAGAATGACTCTGATGTGACTCGAATTGAGAGGGGTTCGCCTTGGTTATTCAAGAATTATGTTATTCATGTTCGCAGATGGAAGCAGTCAATAAACATGGAGCATAATCACATCTCTTTTTTTTTCTGTATGGGCACAATTTTGGAGATTGCTTGAACAATACAAAACGCTTGAGGTTGGTCGAAAATTGGGTGGGAGACTTAGTGAAATTGAAGATGTTGCTCTATTTGAAGTTAGAGGCAAAGATACATGCATAGTGAAGGCTAAAGTGGAACTGAACGGTGATAAAAAAGTGAGGGATACACTGAAATTGCTTGATCTTAATAGAAAATGCTGAAAATTGGAGTACGCTATGAAGATATAGGTGTGTTTTGTACTTATTGTACAAAAATGGAACATGAATCTAAGAACTGCCAATTTTTTATTGATGATTTTGCCCAAAACAATATCAAGGAAGATAGAGTTGGTGAATGGCTTAAGGCAGATCAAGTCGGTAGGCGTTTAACTGAAAAGAGAGCTTCCTTCAATCCTAACTAACCTCGGGATGATTCTATTCCAGCTCAATCGAAGAAAAAATCTCCACCTGCTTAGCTTTTTGATAGTTTCTCAAAATGAGTGTGCAAGATTATCAGAAAAAAAAAAGAATAATGAAAAAATTACTGCCAATTCGGGTTTTAGAGCAGAAAATGAGGGTGAATCAGAAAATACAGGTATGACTACTGATACTAATTCTTCTTCTAATGCTTTATTGGAGATATCCTATCCTATGAATAATGTCCAACGCAATAACAACGTCATATCCAAGCTTAAAAAGGCGAACAAAAAGCCAAACCTAAAATAACTTGCTAAAAAATCTGTGATAGATTTCAAAAGGTGGAGTGGAGGTAATGGTACTGAAGATATTTCAAAAAAAAATTTGTCTCAATGATAGTGTCTCTGAGGCTATGATGGTGGAGGGTGCCAGCCTTCAAGTGGCACCCAAAGAAATATGAAACTGCTCTCGTGGAATTGTCGGGGTTTGGGGAGACCCCTGACAATCCACAATCTTAAAGGGATTTACAAATCCTACTCCCCCGAGGTTGGTTTTATCTGTGAAACAAAAAATCAATCTCGATAAGTTGAAGAAAAACTAAGATCTTGTGGTTTCAAGGAATGGTTTATTGTGGATCCGAATGGATTATCAGGGGGTTTGGCAATGGCATGGAGGGATGGTTGCACTGTTCAGATTTTACAGCATGGTAGATTCTTCATTGCGGCATCAGTTCTGATAGCTGGTTCTAATGATCCCTATGGTATTCTAGGTGTTTATCTCAGTTCAAATGATCAACATAGAATGGCTCAGTTTGCTGAATTAACTTCAGTCATCTAACAGTTCGATGGTAATGTTGTGTTAATAGGTGATTTTAATGCCATTTCTAATCAATTGGAGAAAGCAGGTGGGGATGCTAAATCTCCTTCTTCTATTAAAACTTTTAACAGTTTTATTGATGATAATTCCCTGATTGATATTGGTATGGTCGGAAGACCATTCACTTGGTCGAATAGACGGAGGGGTGATGAGTTGATACAGGAAAGACTGGACCGATTCCTGGTAGGAGTTGATTGGCAGCAACTCTATCGCAATGCAACGGTTCTTAGACTATCAGAATCAGGGTTGGATCACTCCCTTCGTCTCTTAGACTCTAATCCGAGAACTGAGAGATCTAAATGCCGATTCAAATTCCAAGAAAGATGGTGTTCTAATGATGAAATAAGGTAGATTGTTAGACAGGTTTGGCACGAACAGGTTGATGGTTCAACCATGTATATTCTAGCTCAAAAAATAAAGCGTTGTCAGCATAAGATTGTCAGATGGCAGCAAGATCACAGATCTAATTCGAAGGTGGAGATTGATTTACTACAGTCTGAATTAGAGGAACTTCGTTTAGTAGGAATTCATGGAGGCGACATCATTTCAGAAATAGAAGACAAACTTGAAAAAGCATTGCAAAATGAGGAATCTTATTGGAAAGATAATTCTAGAGTCAAATGGCTCAAATCTGGTGATCAGAATACACCTTTCTTCCATTAGAAATTTAGAAATCGAACCCGAAGGAATAAAATTTGGCAACTAACTGGCAGTGATGGTGAAGTGGCTACTTCAAATACTGGTATTGCTTCTGTGGCTGAATCTTATTTCAAGGACATCTTTTCCTCCACTTGTCATGAGAACCCTGAACCTCTGTTTACTGATTTTGAACCTAAAGTTACAGCTCACATGAACCGTAGGCTTCAAAGACCAGTGACTATGGAGGAAGTGAAACATGCAACATTTAGCATTCACCCTCAAAGTGCTCTAGGAGATGATGATATGACAGCAAAATTTTTTCAAAGCTTTTGGAACATACTTAGTGGTGATGTGTTTCCAGCAGTTAAGAGCTTCTTTTTAGGGGGCAAAATTTTGAAGGATTTTAACCACACTCAGATCTATCTTATTCCCAAGATTTCTGATGCTAAAGATATGACTCAAGTAAGACTGATAAGCCTAACCTCAGTCTTTTACAAGATTATCTCCAAAGTATTTGTACATAGACTTCAGGGTATGATGAATAGACTAATTAGCCCTACGCAGAGTACTTTTATTAAAGGCAGATTAATCTTTGATAATATCCTAATTGCTAAAAAAAAAGGGACTCAAAAATAAAATGGTGCTAAAATTAGATATGAGTAAGGCATATGATAGGGTAGAATGTCACTTTCTTTGGTTTATATTGGAGAAGTTTGGTTTTGATTCCCGGTAGATCATGTGAATTCGAGAATTAGTGACAACTATTTCTTATTCTATTATTGTGGAAGGACAATCCTATGGTTTCTTCAAACCAAATAAAGGTATTTGACGAGGAGATCCTATATCTCCCTATCTTTTTCTTTTCTGTACAGAAGGTCTCTCCTTCTTGCTACACAAGGCAGAATAAAACAGACTAATTCAGGGTCTTCAGATACATAGGCAATGTCCCAAGGTCAACCACCTCCTCTTTGCTGATTATTCCATCTTATTCTGTAAGGTTAATCCTGAAGCATTCTCAAATATCCTGCATTTGTTGAATTCTTATGAAAGCATCAGTGGCCAAAAGGTAAATCTTAATAAATCTGCTGTATTCTTTTGTCACAATATTTTCTCCACTACTCATTCACTACTGGCTAACTCTATGAATATTAATCATATTGGGCTTCAGGATAAATACCTGGGTTTGCCGTATGCAGTCTCTAAATCGAAAAAGGCTTCTTTTAGTATGATCAAAGAAAAAGGTTCGGAAAAAAAATCCAAGGGTGGAAGCGCAATCTTCTATCGTCAGGTGGTAGACTCGTATTGTTTAAGGCAGTGGGAGAAGCTATTCTTATTTATACATTGTCTTGCTTCAAGTTGTCTGATGGTTTAATTTCAAAAATTCACTCTCTACTTTCTCAGTTCTGGTGGGAATAAAAAGGTTCTAAAAGGTGGATGGCTTAATTGGATTGGCTGGGAGTATGACTTACCCATGAAGAGAAGGAGACCTTGGATTTAAAGATCTCAGAATCTGAAATCTGACGCTTTTAGGCAAACAGTTTTGGCGACTCGTAACACAGCCTACTTCCCTATCATCCAAAATTCTTAGAGGTAAATACTTTAGCAATGGTAATTGATACGTAAAAATTAATTCTCCATAATAACTACCGGCAAGTATACAGGGTCGCATCAAGTAATAAAACTCACAAGACTGAGGTCGATCCCACGAGAATTAAAGAATTAAGCAATCAATAGTCAATTGATTATTCTAGTTAGACAATCATTTTGGAGTGATAAGCAACAGGAAATATAAATGACTAGAAATTAAAAGAAAGCAATAAAGTGCAAGAAAAGTAAAGGGCAAGAATATAAATTGCTGGAAAGTAAAATTGCACGAAAGTAAAGAACATCAAAGTAAAGTGTAGGGGAAATAAAATGCAGGAAGGTAAAGTACAAGGAACTAAATTTGCAAGAAGGTAAATGACTGAAGTAAAGATGGAAGACATAAGGGATTGGAGATGTTGATTTCTCTTGAATCAATGGGTCTCACTCCTTCTCAATCATGTAAGATAGATCTATGGCAGATTGTAAATAATTGGATCCCAATCTCTTGGTGACTCAATTTCTCTCAACACAATCAATTGCCACTCTCGTGATCTAATTGCTCATGAGAAGAGATGAAGTTCAATTTCTAATCCAAAAACCACACAACCCTCAAGACCTCAATTCAAAGTGGTTACATCTCACATACCAACTAAGAATGTATTGATCAAGAGGATTATGAGAGAAGAGCCTCAAACTGAATTCCATGATCCATTTATCAAGGCTCACATGTAATTCAAGTAGATCCAATCCCCCTCTCGGAAGTAATTGGATCTATGAAGTACAAAGACTCTCTCTTAGATAAACAAACATGATTTCTAATCTCATACTACATAAATCCACAGACCCCAATATTAGAGTGGTTATATGTCACGTACCAACTCTAAATCAAGAATCAACTTCATTATGCCAAGAGAATTCAAACTGAATCCTATGTTCCCTCTCTCAAGGTTCACAATAGAATTCTAATAGATCCAAGGATCTTTGAAGAACAAAACTCTCTTGCAAGGATTATAAAAGATATTCAAGTATGAAATTAGAATGAAGAAGAGAAGAAGAGATAAATATTAATTCAATCAAAATTAAAACAGAGCTCCTTTCCCAAATGCAGAGGGAATTAAGTGGTCATTGCTCTCAAATAAAAATCAAACTGCATAAAGTTAAAATATAGAAAATGAAAGATGAAGATTAAGAATTCAAAACTGAAAATTAAAGAATTCATAAACGAGAATTACAAATTAAACTAAATTACTACTAAGGAAGAAGAATAGAGAAAGGGACGAAGAGAGTATAAGGGGAGGGATCCGAAGACCCACTCCCAGTGGAGTGTGCCAATTCACAGAATTCAAATTAGTTTTCACTCTCTCCCCCAATCCAACCTTCCCTAATTCTATGAACCTAATGCCTTTATATAGCCTTTCCTAAATTGCAAATTGAAATGAAATTAAAAGCAAATTACAATCAAAATGAAAATTAACTATTCTAGATCATTCTTGTGGCCTTTATTGGTTGAGATTTATGGGCTTTACTTGCTTGAGTTTGGATGGACCTTGATGTAATTTAATTGAACCAAAACCAAGCTCCAGGGGTCACTTGGGCGTTAGTGGCAATAACGCCTTCACAAGCCCAAGTTAGCAACGTGTGTGTTAGTTCCCTAGAGGTCCAAGTCTTTGCTCTTGTTCTTGGGGCTTAAAGATGACCATGATTTGAGCTTCAATTTCATGCTTCACTATAGACTATTATCCATCGTTGGAAAGCTCTAGAAGCATCTCAATTGGATCTCTATAGCTTAAGTTTTGCTCCATTGAAGGTGACATGGTCAGCCTACCAGAATCGCAGGAGTTGTTGGCAAACACGCCTTTGTATTTCCAAGTTGCCAAGGCCTTCATATTCTGAAGCTCTAAATGAAGCCCGCTTTTGAAGCTTTAAACGAATGTCAACCCCATACTATGATATATGGTTAGAAAGCTCTGAATGTCTACTTTCAAACGTTGTTGGAATCACTTCATTTGAAGCTTTGTAGCTCAAGATATACTCCATTGAAGGAGGTAAGGTCAGGCTGCCAAGCTCACTAGCATTTTTGGCAAACACTCCCTTGTATTTCCAAGTTAGCAACGTTCTTCTTCCATTCTTCACCATCCAAAGCTTCCTGGCGTTGTTGCCAAACACGCCAATGCTTTCTTGAGTTGGCAACGTGATCGTGGCTTCCATTCTTCACCATCCAAAGCTTCCTGGCATTGTCATCGGACACGCCAATGTGTCCTGGAGTTGGCAACGTGCTTGAGCTTTCCTCATGGCTCTATGCTTGCTTCCTGGCGTTGTCATTGAACACGCCCATGTATCCTGGAGTTGGCAACGTGCTTGGGTAGAAGAATCATCATCCAGGGTCGCCTTGAGTTATTGCCAAACACGCCAACACAATTCTAAGGTGAGGAACGTTCTCGAGCCTTCATCCTTCTTGCCAAGTTTTGCTTCTTGGCGTTGTTGCCAAGCACTCAAGTAGTAGTGCAAGTTGGCAACGTGCCAATCCTTCCCAGAAGCACTCCTTGCTCCAGGGCTTCCTTGCTTCATCATTGGCCTTCATTGACCAAACAAAATGCATCAAAGTATTGCTATAATCACAAGATAATGCATCATTCATAGCATCAAACAATTCTTTGCATAAATCTCATGAAAATGCACAAAATCAACCATGTTTGATTGAATCAAGACAAGCATAAATTTCTCATCCAAGAACTTACTTATTGCCTAAGAAAATGCATGAAACCAACCTAAAGCACACAAAAAATAGCTAGTAAAACTAGCCAAGATACCCTGGCATCATAACACCAAACTTAAACCTTGCTTGTCCTCAAGCAAGAAAAGAACTATGCACAAAGAATTCTCTTAATTGGAATGTATTGAAGAATTGCTCATGATGCCTTAGTGGGTGAAGTAATTATGTGATAGTGGGGTGAACTCCAATTTATATGCTTATGCAAGGATTCCAGTGCTCATTAGTCCTTACATTTTAGAAGTCTTAGATCTTAGGACTTTCATTCAAATGATATTATGGAAGTCTCTTTATAGATAATCACCTTGAAGTAGCACTTATTTTCTAGCCTTTTTTCCTTTTTGGATTTTGACCTCGACTCTAAGTGTCATGTCTCAAAGCGGCTCTTTAGATAAGCTTTCAATCAATACTCCCAAACCAGTTGGTTTTAAGGTATTAGGTGTTGAAGCACCCCTTAGGATTTACTTGCTCAAGCCTCTCTCTTTGACACAATTCTACCACAAGCATTTAACTAGGATAGTAACTCTTTGAGTTCTCATTTATTTCTTTTTCTTCCTAGTAATTGATGCTCATAGCCTTTTGCCATGTTCTTTTGTTTTTCAGTTTGTTTTGCTTTCTTTTATTGGTACTTCTTGGATCAATAGATGTTTGAGAATCTCCATAATACTTCTTTGAACTTCATTTCCTGTCTATGAGCTCCCATGCAAGTTTTCACAAATATGCAACCTCAATACATAATCATACAATTAGAACCTCCACTTCTCTTAATCTTTTGCTTGCCCCAAGATTTATAAAATTCTTCAATATTTTCCTTTCAAATGAATGATTTCTTTGTTGTATTCTTAGAGATATTGGGTGCAAGTAAAATTCAGGATGATAATCATGATATCATAGCAACATGTTACAAATCAAATATCAAATTATGCTTATTCACAAGGAGTAATCACATATGCATACAAAGATAGAAGACAATCATGCAATTTAAAGTGCTGAAAACAAATAAGAGGAAAAGGAGCTTTACCACCTTATAGTTCATCTTCATTGTTGTTGTCATTTTCCTCCTACTCTTCCACCTCCCACACCAAATTTAGAATGATTGCTTGTCCTCAAGCAACAATTAAAACAGTGGTGATGGGGTTTATGATGGGTCATGAGTGTTTTTAACAGTGGAGTGTTTGTAGTACATGTGTTCAAGCAAGCGAAATAAAAAAAAAATGACAATGAAGGCACAAGAAACAGAGACATTGATTGCAAAAACAAGTGGGGTGTGCATGATACATTGCATGAAAGATAAGTGGCACACCAAACTTAGTGTGACAATTTCACTTGGAATTGATGCAAGTATCCAGGAAAGACTGGAAATAAATTTTGTTGCATAGCAACACCAAACTTAGAATGCAATCATATGCCAATTTATTTAGAATGAAACTAAGCAAAAGAAACTATTGTATGTTAATAACACAATCACCAAAAGAAAAGATTGTCACGAGTAAGGATTTCTTGGTGAGGCATTAACACAAATAGTTGGGGACAATAGAAGAAAGTATTAAAAACAAAATAATGACTAAAACAAAGAGAAATAAAAAAGTGTCTAATATAGGTAATCAACCACCGGTAGATTGTTAATCACAATTAATCTCCGGTAACGGCACCAAAAACTTGATACTTAAAAATTAATTCTCCATAATAACTACCGGCAAGTATACCAGGTTGCATCAAGTAATAAAAATCACAAGAGTGAGGTCGATCCCACGAGGATTAAAGGATTAAGCAATCAATAGTCAATTGATTATTCTAGTTAGACAATCATTTTGGAGTGATAAGCAACAGGAAATATAAATGACTAGAAATTAAAAGAAAGCAATAAAGTGCAAGAAAAGTAAAGGGCAAGAATATAAATTGCTGGAAAGTAAAATTGCACGAAAGTAAATAACATCAAAGTAAAGTGTAGGGGAAATAAAATGCAGGAAGTTAAAGTACAAGGAACTAAATTTGCAAGAAGGTAAATGACTGAAGTAAAGATGGAAGACATAAGGGATTGGAGATGTTGATTTCTCTTGAATCAATGGGTCTCACTCCTTCTCAATCATGTAAGATAGATCCATGGCAGATTGTAAATAATTGGATCCCAATCTCTTGGTGACTCAATTTCTCTCAACACAATCAATTACCACTCTCGTGATCTAATTGCTCATGAGAAGAGATGAAGTTCAATTTCTCATCCAAAAACCACACAACCCTCAAGACCTCAATTCAAAGTGGTTACATCTCACATACCAACTAAGAATGTATTGATCAAGAGGATTATCAGAGAAGAGCCTCAAACTGAATTCCATGATCCCTTTCTCAAGGCTCACATGTAATTCAAGTAGATCCAATCCCCCTCTCGGTAGTAATTGGATCTATGAAGCACAAAGACTCTCTCTTAGATAAACAAACATGATTTCTAATCTCATACTACATAAATCCAAAGACCCCAATATTAGAGTGGTTATATGTCACGTACTAACTCTAAATCAAGAATCAACTTCATTATGCCAAGAGAATTCAAACTGAATCCTATGTTCCCTCTCTCAAGGTTCACAATAGGATTCTAATAGATCCAAGGATCTTTGAAGAAAAAAACTCTCTTGCAAGGATTATAAAAGATATCCAAGTATGAAATCATAATGAAGAAGAGAAGAATAGATAAACATTAATTCAAACAAAATTAAAACAGAGCTCCTTTCCTAAATGTAGAGGGAATTAAGTGGTCATTGCTCTCAAATAAAAATCAAATTGCATGAAGTTAAAATGCAGAAAATGAAAGATGAAGATTAAGAATTCAAAACTGAAAATTAAAGAATTCATAAATGAGAATTACAAATTAAACTAAATTACTACTAAGGAAGAAGAAAAGAGAAAGTGACGAAGAGAGTATGAGGGGAGGGGTCTGAAGACCCACTCCTAGTGGAGTGTGCCAATTCACATAATTCAAATTGGTCTTCACTCTCTCCCCCAATCCAACCTTCCCTAATTTTATGAAGCTAATGCCTTTATATAAGCTTTCCTAAATTGCAAATTGAAATGAAATTAAAAGCAAATTATAATCAAAATGAAATTAACTATTCTAGATCATTCTTATGGCCTTGATTGGTTGAGATTTATGGGCTTTGCTTGCTTGAGGTTGAATGGACCTTGAAGTAATTTAATTGAACCAAAACCAAGCTCCAGGGGTCACTTGGGCATTAGTGGCAATAACGCCTTCACAAGCCCAAGTTAGCAACGTGTGTGTTAGTTCCCTGGAGGTCCAAGTCTTTGCTCTTGTTCTTGGGGCTTAAAGATGACCATGATTTGAGCTTCAATTACATGCTTCACTATATACTATTATATATTGTTGGAAAGCTCTGAATGTCAGCTTTCCAATGCAACTTGAAGCACTTCAATTGGATCTCTGTAGATCAAGTTATGCTCCATTGAAGGAGACATGGTCAGCCTGCCAGAATCGCAGGAGTTGTTGGCAAACACGCCTTTGTATTTCCAAGTTGCCAACGCCTTCAGATTCTGAAGCTCTAAATGAATAATACCAAACTACTTAATTAATGTTAATCAAGTAAATACTAATAAATTAATTAAAAATAACAAATTTACATAATTAGAATGTCCCAAATAATTGATAATATGATATTCAGAGGACGTATAATTACGTACCATTTTAAATATTCTAATCTCAATCTTAAAACTAATTCAAAACCCTAAATCCCAATAAATGGCCAATACGTGGCGTAGCATGGTTAACATGCAGCTTGCGTGCTGCTTGGATGAAGACACGTAGCCTTCGCGTGTTTGGAGCCACTGATCATACACCTTGGCTTGATGAGCTGAGAATGTATGGTGTATGGTGATAGTGAAGGGGAACGAAAATGATATGTAGCCCAACTTCATTCTTCCTCCGTTTTTATACACTAGGAGTGGGTTTAAAGTCATAAATATCACTTGTTTCTAAAGCAAGGTTGCCTCTTGCATGTAGACAGCAGACAAAACGTTATCTGCGTGTTGCTGAATGACCGACACATTAACACGAAACTTGTCTGTTGAGCAACATATTACCTACATGTTGAACTACATTTTTGATATTTTTACAATTCTATAAAATATTCCAAACACCAATATTTAAATAAAATATTATTTTTTTATATCTAAAATAATTTCTGTACTTATTAACCTAATGAATCAAACTCTTTCTTTTTCTTTTATTTTATTGTTTAAATTGCAGTCCAATCATATGGATTTTTGCCGTGCTATTCTTGCTGACTCATACTCATGGTAAGCCTTTTGAATTTTGAAATAATTTTAAATACGACATGTTAGTCATGCTTAATTGACGGTGCAATATTTGAGTTGGTAAATGTTTGATAATCAACCATTAATTTGAGTCAGTCAAATAATTAATTTAGATGTTTATTTAATCAAAAGTTAAAATTTAAATTCAATCTTGTATATATACCGTTGTTTATTTTATCTCAATAGAAAATACACAGTTTCTATGTTTATAATTAATATGAATATTTTTTTATTTTTCTATTTCCTTTTTTCTTTCTATATATATAAACCATTTATTATACCATGGGCAGGCTGGTACTCTTACTATTGGCTTCCGTTTATCCCATTAACTGTAAGAATTCTAATGACCCTGTCTACATTTTCTTCCTTGAAGTATGGTTTCAAATAATTGAGTTTCTCATTATTGTGAATCTATACAGATAATCTTATTAGTGGGTGCTAAGCTTCAAACAATCATAACAAAGATGGGACTAAGGATTCAAGAAAGAGGAGAAGTGGTGCAAGGTTCACCTTTGGTTGAGCCTGGAGATGAACTATTTTGGTTCAATCGACCAGGCCTGCTTCTCTCTTTGGTTCATCTTGTTCTCTTTCAAGTACTTTCACCATCTCCTTTAGATTCTTTCAACCTTTAATAAATTAGTAAATTATTAAATTAGTACTTAAAAGATTCTAATATTAACAATGATTCTAAAAAAATTATATATTTGACAAATAATTAAATTTTTATATTAGCTCCTATAATTTTATCAAATTTATAATTGAATTTTTATATTTTAAAAGTTTTAAATTAAATTTTTACATTAATTTTAAATTTGTAATTAATTTTTTTAATAATAAACATTTTTTTCTTCCATCTCACACCATTAGTATTAGTATATTCCGTTAAGTTAAATGGTTTTAGAACATTAATTACATAATTACAAATTTAAAACTGTTGTAGAAATTCAATTAAAAACTTTTAAAGTATAAGAATTCAATTATAAATTGGATAAAACTATAGCGGCTAAAAGAGTAATTTAACCTTGACAAAATCATCCACCCATGACTTAATTAAAGACAACCTTTAAAAAGTATAATCTCCAACAATGATCATTTTGTCGAATTTCCCGTCTTTGATGATGGGTTATCAGATTTTTTAGTTCTTCTGGGATTCATTGCGTCAGAACTAAAATTTTTTGGATATTGTTTAGATAGTTTACTATTTGATCAAATTCTAACATTCCTGTGTTCTGAAACTCTATTTTGCTTCCGTGGTGCAGAATGCATTTCAGCTTGCATTTTTGGCTTGGAGCACCGTAAGTTAACATCCGTATCAATTTTTCTGAAGTTTGTGATTTGATGGCTTCACTAGCGATAGTATTTGGACAACATATTCTAACAATGCTTAGATAACCTAATAAGGGTGACAAAGATGTTTCATGTAGATTCTCTGCCTTGAAATAATCTGTTTGGAAGAAGATTATAAAAAAAAATTTCTAAAATCTGAATTTTTAACCAAAACTAATTTTGATTAGTATATCAAACATGTCAAATCACATAAACTCCTTCCATCATAAAATTGCCTATCAAAATGATGGAAGCCCCTTGTATATTTTCTAGAGCTCCCTTCCATTCTTCCAAAAACTTTAAACCCAAACCTAGTGTATTATGAGTCTTACAGAATCAATAATACTTGTAAAAGAGTCACTCTATCGGAGGGCCAACACCTGAAAAATAGCTTAATAAGACTTTAGACTCTTTCACCATATAAACTAGCTTTTGTGGTAACCATTATCCCAAAGTTTTGTAGCCCATTACATAGTGCTTCATGCATGCATGGCTAATTAGAAGATAACTACTACATACATCTCATGTTGAATTCTAATGTTAATACGGGTATTACAATCGTTGAACACTTGATCAGTAGAAACAGCAATACTAAAAAGAACATTCTAATTTTTACCTTTTTTTTGTTCCAGTATGAATTCTCGATACGTTCTTGCTTTCACAAAACAACTGTAGATGTTGTCCTGAGAATTTCAATCGGGTAAGTTCTTCTTATTTTCCAAGGATGATTTTGTTTCTTGTATTTTGGAGATAGGACAAGCTTGCATTGTTAAAATTGTAGACTAATAATAGGCGTGGCAATTTTTTCAGAGTCGTCATTCAAGTTCTTTGCAGCTATGTGACTTTGCCCCTTTATGCTTTAGTCACTCAGGTTAGAGAAGGAAGACATATTTAAGCATTTCTTTCTTTGTTGTTTGTTAGGCCATTTATCTCGTTTATAATTTAGCAAAAAGAAAATGAAATCCCTCAATGTTTAAAACATCTTCATTTTACTCCAACATTTTTAAAAGATTTTTGTTTTATCCGTCCATTCTAATTTTGCTCCAATATCTTAATTTTTTTCTAATTTTAGTATTATCCATCCATTATTCTAGTTTTTTTCTAGAGTAATACCTCAAATCAACTTTTAAGAATTTTTAGTTTAAAACTTTAGTTTTTAACAAATTCTAATTACTAAGTTAGTCCCCAAAATTTTATTCTGTTAGACAAATTAAATTAATATCTACATCAGTTTGTTCATTTATATGAAAAGAGTAATATGAAAATTTTAAAAATTTAAAGATTATATATTATGTGTTCTATTAAATAGACAGCAACTGATTTTTCTAACTTTTTATTAAAATTTGATGTGAGACAAAAAAAAATATTAAAAACTAATTTAGTAATTAAAATTTATTAAGTGTGAAATTATTTGACTAATTTTTTTTTTGAAACTGATTACGATATTACTTTTTTTTTCTATTTTCAAATTTATCATTTTTCCATCCATACACCTTGTTCCTACTATAATGTTGTGGTGGCCATAGCCTCCACCACCGCAGCTGCAGTAGAGTTAGAACAAAGTGTATGCATAAGAGGGTAATTTTGAAATAAAGTAATTCACTAATCGTTAATTGTTAATAATTAAAAAAAAAGGGACAAGTGAAAACGTCCGTTTGAATATTCACTATGCTTTTGCCAAACACTAATTTGATGATTTGGGGAACAACAGATGGGTTCAACTATGAAAACCACAGTTTTCAACGATAGAGTAGCAACAGCATTGAAGAACTGGCACCATAGTGCAAAGAAGCATGTCAAAGATAGTAAGCATGGAGAGGGTAACAACAGTGTGACACCATTCTCAAGTAGGCCAACAACACCAACTCACGGTCTCTCTCCGGTTCATCTTTTGTATAGGCACACTGTGGGTCACAGTGATAGTGTCCAAACCTCCCCAAGGATATCCAACTATGAAAATGAACAATGGCATCTTCAAGCTTCTCCTTCAACTACTAGCAACCATGACACTGATGAGAGGCAAGTTGTAGAGCAACCTTCCACACTAGAATCACCTGTCATCGGTGCTCAACATGAAATCAACATTAGTTTGTCGGAATTTTCTTTTGCAAATAGGCAAAATAGTAGAGATTAGATATCAGTTCTCAATAAGTTCGAATGCACTGCAGAATAAATTTTGCATATGAAATGCTTGCTTATGTAGTCACGAACCAAATGTAAACTATGATAAGATGCAGTTTCGAAGCCCCATTATTAACATGAGTAATCTATTTGTATTAAATTGAACATCAGTAATGAAAAGATTCTACTGATTTTACAAACTTAGTTGAAGAGTACAATCCAAGGTGATCTTCAACGAATTTTCGATTAACACTTTCATTCTTAATAAATTTTTATTATTTTTTAAAGTCTCGAATCTGTCAATAAGTTGATTCCTCATCACTTATAAAATTTTATATATAAATATTGATTCTTTATATATATTATTATAAAATAAATTAATTCTCTTATAAAAAAGTAATCCATCTAAAAAATGCTTAGAATAATAAAATTTGTTAAAGACTAAAGTGTGTGATTTAAAATTTTTTAAAAATTAATTTAAGTATTTTCTCTTTAATTGTATACTTTATGTGATTGAGATGGACTTAATACTTAAATTGGCCCATAATATTTGACTCAAACTTTAAATTGGCTCTTAAATCACTACAAGAAAAAAGGTCTATGGCCACGCTTTTTTTTGCCACGCTTTAAAAGCTTTAAAAGCGTGGTCAAAAGTGGTCAATGGACACGCTTTTGTGAGGGTGGCGATTGAAAAGAGATTTGGCCACGTTTTTTCTTGCCACGCTTTAAAAACGTGGCGAAAAGGGTCAACGGCCAAGCTTTTGGAAGGGTGGCAATTGATTAGAGAAACGGCCACGTTTTTTTTCTGCCACGCTTTTGAGAGAAACAGGGACATTTTAGAAGCGTGGGGGACAGAGTTTCATTACGGCCACGCTTACAAAATGTGGCCATATCGTAGTACTCTTTTGGAACGCTTTAAAAGCGTGGCCAAAAGCTTTTTTTTTAAAAAAAAAAACCCTAAAGACCCGGCCCCCAACCCAGTCCCCAACCCAATTGACATTCTTTCAACCCGTCCCCAACCTTTATCGGGCTACCCTCATCGAGCTCATCACATCCCTTGGTCACTCTTTCACCCTTGCTACCCTATTCGAGCTCACATTCCCGCCGTCTCCAGCACCACCCTCGCTGCGCCGTTAGCCTCCGCTCCCTCTCCGCCTTGTCTCCTCGTCGCCGTTACCAGCATCCTTACCATCAGCGTCAGCGCCAATGGCTTTCCGCGTCTCTTGCTCGGTGTCAGAGCTCGGAGGCCGCAACTGTTTTCTGCATCTCTTGCTCGGTGTCGATGTCGGTCTTGCCCTTGTTGAAGGAATATTTGCTTCGTTGCGTTGTTTCAGGTTCTTCTCCTCTTTCTTTCATGTTTCAATTCGCGCCAGCAGTGCATTTGCAAATTTTAGGGGTTTTTTTAGTGTTGTGCACAATTTGGGGGAGGTTTTGGTGGGGAACGGGAATTGAAAAATAACGATGAAATAAAGGATGGTTTGTTTATGAGTTCAAGCCTCTGGAATTTTGAATTCCATCTGCTTATAAATGCATTCATGAGCCAATTTTTTGGGGGTTCTTTAATATGATAACCTTGTTTATAGAATATTTTGTTGTTGTTTTGTGTGTTTGCACCTATGGTTACATGTTTATACCTGTGATTCTTTTTTTAAGTTCCGTATTCCTCTTTTCTTTTCTATTTGTTTTCTTCACTAAATCAGCTTCCTTTTGGTACTACTCTGTCCTCTGCCCTTGTTTGATATTTTTTCGATTGGAAATTTGGAATTTTGCTAGCAGGCCAGGGAAGTATGTGACTGAAACCTGAACTAGATGTAGGAATGATGTAATTTTCGTTGGCTTTTCAAGAAATGTTGCTTGTCATCCTTGAGTTTGTTTATTGTTCGAGTTGTGATTTTTTTCTCTGATTTAGGGACTGGTATAACCTTGAGAAGTTGAAGCAGGTGAAGGCATTTCGTTGTGGAGAGTATGATGAGTGCATCGAGAAGGCGAAGGCATCTGCTGCTAATTCGAATAAGAAGGCGGTGAAGTATGCTCGCAGGGAGGATGCTAGTTCTGGAAGTTAGTTCATCAAAACACTCAGCACCAACTTCTTCTAAAGTTTATTCTGCAACAACTTTTGGCAGTTGCTCCATCCTGGTTCATTCACTTGGTTGGTATATTCTGTTTCATAATCATCAATATACTTGGTATGTTTCATGGTTGGCCGTAGTAAATTTGTGTACTTAGTGTTTTCGGGTTTTTTCAATTTGTTTGCAGATGGTGAAGAAATTATAGGCCTTCAATATTTTCAATCTAGAGGAATGAACATGAAATACAATGTTTCTCTTTCTTCTTTTGGATTTATTTTTTTAATAATTTGATTTCAAGGTAGCATGACTTACCACTGATGTGAAGAAAAGAATCACAAGTTCACAACTGTGTTTCTTTGTTGTTGTTGCTTCTCAAAAGTTTTGCAGTGTCATATTCTGGATTTTTTCAAGGTACATCATGTTTAATGTCCTACTGATGTTTGTAATTTTGGCTTTCTAGGATTTTCTTGGCTTGGTGGAGAAATTTTACTATCTCTCTGGCAGATATGACATTGAGCTGACTGTTGGTGATGCTGTTATGGTATCTTAAAGTGTTTGCTCAGCTTAACTTCCCCTTTCTCAATTCTATTGGCAATCTGAGAAAAAAATATGTATTGTTTCAGGAGAACTCTTTCTTACGGCCACTTGGCCATCTTGAATTAGATCTTCCAGAAGCACCTACTATTAAGGCACCCCGTCTTCCTCCACTAGCTGTTGATCCATACACGAGATATGGGCCCAAAGTAGAGATAACCCACTTATTCAGGACTCCTGAAAGTAAAGTTGCTGTAGAAGGGAGAGTTAAGTTTGATCTGCTCCAGGTAATGTTGATTTTGCTTTTCATTAACTACCCTCTATTTGGATAATCCAACTTTATTGCTGAGTAAGTTTTTTTGGCTTTGTTTTATTTGAAGGTTATGCAAAAAGACTACAAATTAAGTTCTTATTCTTTGAATTCTGTTTCAAAAAGTTTAAGCTTTAAGTGTGTAATTGACCGCAATGTTTAAGACTACAAATTAAGTTCTTATTCTTTGTATTGATTGTATCGAGTTAAGTGTGTAATTGACCGCAATGTAACTTGGCTATAGCTTTGTTTGATTTGTATAGTTAACCTCGGCTAATATTTTGATTTTTGTGCTTTATGTGTGTGCAGGTCAGCTTCACCGGTTCGATGGAGGTAGGCCGCGAAATAATGCTTGCTGCAGCTAGCAGCAATTTGAAACAAGTTTCACTTGAATTAGTAGGAAAGTCACCTCTTCTAATCTTTGATGACGCTGATGTAGATAAAGCTGCTAGCCTTGCTCTCTTGGGCATAGTATATAACAAGGTCAAATTTCTCTTAAGTGAATAATAATGAAGAAACTCAGGTTACACATTATAATGACACTCTTTAACATTTTGTTCTTGTTTTGATTTCAGGGTGAGATGCGTTGAAAGTTCAGTGTGTTTGTTCAGGAAGGGAATGTGCTGAACAATTATATTAAAAGATGGATTTAGGCATTCTTTTCTTCCTCTTTCACACCCTGCAGGTTTTGACAGCTACTAAAATTAGATATTGGAGGTTTTGTTCATTTAGATGCTAGGTTTTGACAAGTCCCCATGAGATGTAATGGCAAAAGAAAATTGATAGGCACACAGTTTCTTCTTGTTATCATGCTATATAAAAAACATGTCTCAGTTGTGGTGGTTTAGTTTGGTTTTTGTTGTTTTCCATTGCAGGAATGCTATTGATTCCTCTTTATTCAAGCAATGGTTGCATAACTTGCAAAGTGAGATTGGGATTCTAGCTGATGGCACCTTGGCTCTGAGACAAGTTCTAATTCTAGTAATTGCATCATCAGTGTTTAAAAAGTGGATATGATTTCTGATAATTAGGCCTTGTTAAGTGGTAATTTAAGTAACTGACTAACCTATTAGTCTTTTAGTCTTATTCATGTTCTCAAATCAAAATTAACGAAACTAGTTGGACTCTTTTTGGTGTAAACAGGGTGTAGACATGTTTGGAAAGCGCATTGGGTTTCTCAAATTTAAAGTTGACATTTATAAGCCAGTCTATGTTTCTATTTTCTTGTGTTAATTTTAGCAAGGGGCTATGAACTAGTAGACATTTTACCTGTTATGCTCTATATATATTATTCAAAAATAGCTTCTTGTGCTTCAATATCCAAAAATTGGATTCCTCATCATGACAAGCAATGTATTAATAGTATTTGATTCATAGGCATACCACATTATGAGCTATGTGGTATCTAAAATGCACAACTATTAGGATCTTTTGCTTTTTACCTTATGTTCTCAGGCATCCATCATTCCTCTTTTTCTTGTAATTTTTGTGCACTTGCACCTGATGCTGATTTCTTTCTTTATATATAATAAAGTAAACCGTGATTAGGTTCCAGGTATTGTATTTGCAAGAGGACCTGCTGTGACTGTGTTGATACTTCTGGAATCAGATGGTGAAACTTATGCTGTTCTTACTGAACAGGTTCTTAGATGTTGGATCCTTGCAGAGAGAACTATGTTTTTTTTCAAACATTTTAACTAGAGTTCCATATTATGCTTATTATTTTTTATTTATCAGGCAAGGGTTCCTACTGGAAGAATTATTTTGGAATTGCCTGTTGGAATGTTGGATGATGACAAGGGTGATTTCGTTGGCACTACAGTTCGTGAGGCTTCTCTCTCTCTCTCTCTCTCTCTCTCTCTCTCTCTCTCTTTCTCTCTCTCCAATTCTCTTTATGGCTTAGTTGTGCCTCTGATAGGTTGAAGAAGAGACTAGCATAAAGTTCAAACTTGAAGACATAGTTGATCTCACTGCTTTCTTGGATTCTTCAACAGGATGCAGATTTTTTCCCTCACCGGTATACCTTAAGCATTCTGCATCAACCTTATTGCTTTATTGGTTTTGCAAATAAATAATTTTGTCGCTTGAAAAAAGAGCTAATAATGCATCTGCTTTATAGTTGTTCAATAATTTAGTTTGGTATTTTGAGCATAGTTTAGTTTCGTGTTATTGTACTTTTAGATTTGCATTTACCAATCAGTGAGCATTCAATTCAATTTCTGGCTATCTGTGGTTCAATCTAACAGTATTTGATAATCCTCGCTTATGGGTCTTTTTTTTCTAAATAAAATAAAATAAAATAGTGAGAATTTATTATCTCTCTAAGGATCTAATTTTTTTGCTAAATGATTAACAGACAGTAGACTATAAGAGACCAACCTATGAAGAAGTTGAGAACCTCCAAGCCTTACTTCCAAGGGAGTGCAATATCTGCCAAATGCAAATTGGCGAAATGGTGAACTTTATGGATTCAAAATGTAGTTCAATCCATTTTCTTCACTAATTTTCACTTACTATGAGTTTGGAATACCACTGCCACTATTTGTAAATGGATGCTAGGTAGAAGCTGCTCATTAGGTGCCTATTACTTTTTGTAATAATAAAGATAAATAGATGTGCAAGGTGTTTGGAATTTTTATTCCTATTAGCATAACAATGCTAATGAATTTTTATAGTAGAATGTGAACCTGGTTTAATTTGGAATTATTAATACATGCATAAATTAGATTATTTCTTATAATATTTTTATATATATCATTTTTGTTGGTTCAATTTGTTCTTGATATTTTGCTGCAGGCTAGTATTGGAATGGATAACTTGAACCCTTAATGCACAAAGTGGAGCAGTTTTAGGTTGATTTTGATCTTTTACTAAGTATTTAGGTTGATGATCATCTCTATTAGTGTAATTTGATATATTATGAGCAGTTTTAACTTGTATTGTTTCTGTATTTTTCTTCGGTTTTTAGTTTTGGAATCTGAACTCGAGATTTATTTTGTATTTGAGTAATAATTTTTTAATGTATAAAACAATTATAGTAAATTATATATCTCACTAATTATTGTTTGATTTGTCTTGTAATAAAAATTGCATACTATATTTGTAGGTTTGGTAATAAAAAAAGATTGAAAATTTATATTGTGTAGCAATGAAGATCAAGTAACGAAAAGAATTTTTTTTTAATTTAACAAGGCTTTCGCCATGCTTTTAAAGCGTGGCTATATATTTTGCTATGGAGCGTGGCCGTATCTCCACCTATCGCCGCGCTTTAAAAGCGTGGCCATATCTCCACCTATCGCCACGCTTTTAAAGCGTGGCCGTATCTCTACCTATCGCCACGCTTTAAAAGCGTGTCCGTATCTCCACCTATCGCCACGCTTTAAAAGCGTGGCCATATTTCCCACCTACAGCCACGCTTTTCCAAGTGGCAGTTTGTAAAAAAGCGTGGCAATAGGCTGCAAAAAGCATGGCGATAGAGCAACCGCCACCCTTTGATAGGTCACCCTTTCAAAAGCGTGGCGGTAGCTCAAAAAGTGTGGCGAAAAGCTATCGCCACGCTTTTTTCAGCTTTTTGCCACGCTTTAAAAGCGTGGCAAAAGACGTGTTTTCTTGTAGTGAATTGACAATTTTCTCAATTTGGACTTTAAATTTTCTCTTTGTAACTCATATTAACACCTTGAGAGATTTTCATAATGTTTTGCTAATGTGGTATATTGAGGTAAATAACTAATTCCACATGTCTGAACAAGATTTGGCTACTGAAATAAAGTGATGAAGTATTTTCTAGTGACACATTGTGTGTGTTCTAAGACGTAGCGTCACGTATCATAACATAGTTTATCCACATGCCAATTTAATTCCATGTGTTATCATTGTAAGTGATTCAAATTGACTCCTAAATTTTGTTTAATTCCATGTGTTATCATTGTAAGTGATTCAAATTGACTCCTAAATTTTTGTTCATAGCTCATTTTAGTTACTGAAATTAAAAAAAAAAAGAGCAAATCAAAATTAGTGCTTCAAATAATTTCTCTCATTTTCCATTTTATAAATTTAAAATTAGTAATATTTTTTAAATTTATTAATTTTTTTTATTTTTCACATATTGCATAGGATAAATAATTATTTTAACCTATAAATATTCTGAACGTTGACAAATTCACTTACAAAATAACAAAAATAATTTTGTATCCATAAAAGATGGGTTTCAATTAACAAAACTACTCAAACCCTAAAAAATTATCTAAATTTTTTAAATTACTCTCTTTACCTAAGCTTGTTGGAAATTCTTGGTTTCTTAATCCTAAGATCATCCATGTTAAATCATTAAGAAATAGATATTTGAGAGCGTGGAAATGTACCTGATTTTGTGAGTATAATTGAGAGAGTTTGGTTCTTTGATCTTTCTTAACCAAAGCCTTCTGTATCCCTGATAGGGCTGAATCACAACTCCTTTGATGGAAAAAGAGCTATAAAGGCGGTTTTGATGTGTTGAGGACTAAAATTCTGAAGTCACTATTTATATTTAAATGTGGCACCCATTATACCCTAAATCTCAAATAAAATAGTATCTTTGGTTTTATTATCATTTAATTCCAAATCAAAAGTAATAATGATTTATTTAATTCAACATTTATGATAATAAATGAAATTACCATTATATAAGTAATTTAATGTGAAATAACTTAATTTGCGATTATAGTTAATATATGTGTTGCCCAAAATAGATTATAAGAAATAATAATTTTCTAACAATCTTGAGGCACCTAATGAAACTATACTTGTCTTATTTAGAGTTGAGTATATAACCTTATTAATAATTTACATGTCACTGATATATAAGAATATTAAAAATATATTTACTCCTACTAAACTTTTAACGAGCTAGCTTCTGGCAGGTTCGGATAACTACCAGTAATTAGGTGTCAGCTTTCATAGATCTATGAGACTCTAGAATCCGTACTATTTATATACATATAAGCCTGATGCACTATCGGTCTTTCATGAGTTAGTCATCATTCATTTCATTTTTTTAAAGGAAAACAAACACATGCATACAATAAATCATAATGTAGAATATGTAAACAGAGAGCAAGTAAAGTCATCATAGGATATCAAACTAATAATCACACATATATATATACATATATCCATCCTATGATATGACTAAGAGGACGTTGGTGACATTGCTCAGCCCACCATGGAAGAAGTAAACTAAATGGAAAATTCCTCTAGAAATCTCAATAATGATCCTTATGAAAATACTTTCAATTAGGGATGGAGGAATCACCCTAACTTTGGGTCGAGGGAGCAGCAGAGGCCTCAACAAGGCTTCAACAATAATCAGGATGGAACTAATCAGAATAGGTTCAACAACAGGCAGTTACAACCCTCTCAGCAGTAAATGGAGACATCCAAACACAGCCTCTCCAAATTAGCCACAATAGTCTTTGATCTTTCCAAGACCACTCACAGATTCATGTAAGAGACTCGATCTTCAATTCAGAACTTGGAGATACAAGTGGGTCAGTTGAGCAGTAAGATACCTGAGAGACCTCCTAACACTCTTCCAAGCAACACAGAAGTAAGTACAAGGGAAGAGTACAAAGACCTCATTATGGGCAAGAAGGCCGTGCCTAAAGAAGAGGATGCTGCTGAGAAATTGAAGGAGAAAGAGTTTCAAGAGAAGATTGGGAGTGTAGTAGTACAAGCCTCAGTAATGATGAAGGAGCCTAAAGAACAACACCCTCTGAAAGTGAAAAAAGAGACCGAGGATGAGCAAATTGCTAAATTCTTGACAGTGTGTTCAAGAAGTTACAAATCAATATTCCTTTTGCTGAGGTGTTGGAGAAGAAGCCTCCCTATATGGCCTGTCTGAAAAGTGTATTCTCTGAGAAGAAGGCCCTGAGGGGAGATAAAACTGTGGTGCTAACCAAGGAGTGCAGTGCATTAGTGCAAAAGAAGCTACCTCCGAAATTGCCAGATCCTGGAAACTTCGTAATTCCCTGCACCATAGGGACTATCACATTTGAGAAAGCATTATGCGACCTTGGATCAAGCATAAATCTGATGTCCCTCTCTGTGATGAAGAAGCTGGGTATTCAAGAGGTGCAACCCATAAGAATCTCACGGGAGATGGCAGACAAGTCCCTAAAGCGGGTATATGGATTGGTGGAGAATGTCCTTGTAAAGGTTGAAGACCTTTACCTTCCTGCAGACTTCGTGATATTTGACACTTGGGAGGAAAAAGATGACTCCATCATCCTAGGAAGGCCATTCCTAGCTATTGGGAGAACCTTGATTGATGTGGAGAGCGGAGAGCTAGTCCTAAGAATGCATGAGGACCATTTGCTATTCAAAATTCCTAAGCCTCAACCACTCTCAGACAAAGGTGGTACTAGCATACAGAGCTCAGTGCTCGAGCCTTCTCACTCAGTGAAAAACCATACAGAGCCTGATAAACCCCAATTTTGTAGTTTATCTTGTGTTGAATTTAGTGGATTTTATAAACTTTTCTCACATTTATTCACTAAAATAGCATAGTTTTGTAATTCTTCCTAATTTGTGCTTAATAGTGAAAACATGTCTTTTAGGCCTTTAATTAGCTAATTTTAATTCACTTTAATTCCATTCGATGTTTTGATATGTTTGTTGAGTGATTTCAGATTCATAAGGCAAGGATTAGGTGGAAGAAGTGAAAAGAAAAGCATGCAAAGTAGAGAATTCATGAAGAAATAAGCATTTGCAGAATTCATGGCGATGCGTGTACATGGCCCACGCGTATGCGTGGAAAGGAAATCTGCCAGTCACGCGTACCCGTGACAAGTGTCACGTGACCTCATTAAAGGCAACACGCTGGGGGCAATTTCTGTGCCATCCAAGCCCAAATCCAACTCATTTTTGAAGCTATTTGATGCAGAATTCAAGAGGAAACGGGGAGCAATTAGATAGTATAGAAAACATACTTTAAGTTAGTTCTAGAGAGAGAAGTTCCCTCTTCTCTCTAGAAATTAGGATTTTTAGTTTAATTTCATCTTAGATTTAGGTTTCAATTCTTATTTTCATTTAGTTTTTCTTACAATTTTTTGTTATTACATCTTTGTTCTCTATCTTAGTTCTTCTTGTTAATTTCTCTTTTATGCCTCTTTTTAGTTTATGAATACTTTTGTTACTTTTAATTTCATTTAATGTAATTTGATGTTTTATGTTCTTTTCATGCTTGTTTGAGTTATTGTTATTGATTTCTTGCATTGGGTAGTTTTAGATTTTATATTTCTTGCAATTTTACCATGCTTTTCTTTTATGCCTTTTTATTTCTTGCAATTTTATTTCTTCTTGTTAATTTTTCTTTTGAGCTACTTTTTATGTGATGAACTTTTGTTAATTTCAATTTTTTTAATGCAATTGATGCCTTTTTATGTTTCTTATTGTTTAATTGAGTTGTTATTATTATTTTCTTGCTTTTGGTGGCTTTAGATTTTTTTATTCTTGCAATTTAATATGCTTTTCTTTTTATGCACACCAAGTATTTGATAAAATGCTTGGGTTATTTTTAGAGTAGATTTTGAGCATTCTTGGCTTGGAAAGAGAAATTAGGCAATCTTGAGTCCTTAATACCGAATTTAGATTGGTGATCTAGAGTTGTTAGTTGATCTTATTTCCATTAATGCTACTTATGGATTGAGATTAACTAGTCTTATTTGATTTTCTCCCGATGTTGGAGATAATAAAATAGGATTAGCTCTTGATAGTTATTGTGTTATGATTAATGACTGATGCCAAGGCATCTTAGGCTAGTTTCACTAGCCTTTTTCTATTGTTTTTATTAGGTTTTATGCACTTTCTTGAGCAATAAGTAAGTGTTTGGATGAAAAGTTCATGCATACCTTGATACATTAATTTGATACATTTTCATGTGATTTATGCTCTTTTTATATGTGTGTTAATATTGATACAAACTCTTGTGAATCTAGCAAAGCTTTGATGCATATTTGATTGATGATAGGTAAAGAGAAGCAAGGAAAAAGCATGGAAAGCAAGGAATAATGGCCATGAAAGGAAGAAGAGGAAACAACGTTGGTGGCCAAAGTTGGCTCACCAACGTTGCCTCAAACGTGAAAGAAGGGCAAGGAAAAGCAAATTTTTGGTGCTAACGTTGGAGGGAACGTTAGTACACCAACGTTACCCCCAATGTTATGTTCTCTAAAAATTGAAAAACACAATCCACGCATACGCGTAGGTGACGCGCACGCGTGGATAGAACAACGTTGGAAGGAACGTTGCCAAGCCAACGCTGAGGCCAACATTCGTGATACAGGGCTCAAATCTGGAGTTGAGAAAAGCGCATCGACGCGCACGCGTAAGCGACGCATACGCGTGGGCGTGAAGTTTGACAATCCACGCGCATGCGTAGGTGACACGCATGCATGGGTAGACGAACATTGAAGGGAACGTTGCCAAGCCAACGCTGAGGCCAACGTTTGCGATAAGCTTTCAAAAAACTGGAGTTGGGAACTTTGCAGCGACGCGTACACGTGGACGGGCATTTCATTCCAATCTCGCACACGCATATGGAATGCGGACGGGTGGAATGGCAAATCGACCATTCACGCATACGTGTGGGCCACGCGTACGCGTGAATAGGCAAACGTTGGTGCTCCAACGTTGAGTCAAACGTTGCTTAAAACACCCAGAATTCATTTTCTTTAAAAGAACATTTGACCCAACGTTTGCTTAAAAACGTTGACCCCAACGTTGATACCAGAACTATGAAATTGAGCACCTCTCTCCTCAACATAATGGAAATCCACTTCAATCTGCTTCAACAAAAGGCCAAGGCTCACATCCAAGACTTGAAGACTAGTTGAAGAAAGTGTATAAATAGCAGAGAGTGTAAGTTAGAAGGGGGCTTTTTGGCTGACTGAGATCTAGATCTAGAATTAGACTCTGCAATAATTTCTTTTGTACTTTCTCCACTTCTCTGTACTTTTCTTTCATTTTGATTTGAAATGAGCTATGAACAACTAAACCCATCTTCATTGGGTTAGGGAGCTTTGTTGTAATTCAATGGATCAATACTAGTTTTCATTCTTCTTCTTCTTTCTTTTCTCTTGATTTTGCTAGAAAGCTTTCGGTCTTCATCCAATTGGGTAGTTGTCTTGGAAGAGAAGCTATCCATAATTGGATCTCCTCTGAACCTTGGAAGAGGAATGAGGAGATCATGCTAGAATTACTTTCTCATGTTGGACCGGATTGGGATTTGGATGGATATTGTGACATTTAATCCTACCAATACTTTGATTTGGAAATACAGGTAGTATAATCAGTGACCATACTTCATCTCTTCTCATGAGAAATTAAATCAAGGAATTGGGCAATTTTTCAAGCTTAGAGAGAGTGGATTGCCAAGGAATTGGGATCCATTCACCTAAGATTGCCAAGGAGATCAATGAATACATTGATTGAGGAAGAGATGAAAATGAACTTGATCCGGAGGATTATAACATCTCCTGATCCCAATGAGCTTCGCATTTCTAATCTCACCCATTCTTTTAATTCTGCTGTTACATTTATGCTTAAAAATCTCCATTCCCATTTACTTTCTTGTAATTTAAGCTTCTGCACTTTAATTCCCTGCAATTTCTCTTCTGCCATTTAATTTCTGTCATTTACACTCTGTTATTTATATTTTTTGCACTTTAAGTTTCCCGCCAATTTAAATTCTGCAAATCTAAATTCAAATTCTGCTTCAATTCAACTAGAACAATTCTCTAATCAAAATTGATCAACCAACCAATCCCTGTGGGATTCGACCTCACTCTATTGTGAGTTTTTACTTGAGGACAATCTGGTGCACTTGTCGGTGAAAATTTGTTGAGAGACTTTTCGGGTACCAAGTTTATGGCGCTGTTGCCGGGGATTGGTTTTGTATTGACAAAGATTAAATTAGAGGATAACTAGATTGAACATTTTTCTTTTCTTTTCTTGTTTACTGTTATTTTCTTTTACATTTTCAGTCATTTTTCATTGTTCATTTACTTTCCTACTGAACTAATCCAATAACCCCACTGACTGTTTGTTTAACTGCTCTAACCATAATTTTCATTAACTGTGAGTTTTCCACTTGTTGTTTGCTTTTTGTTTATTGAGTGTATGACAGGTAGAAGAGGGGTTTCAACCTCTTTTGATAGTGAACTTGAGAGGACCTTCCTTAGATTATGGAGGGAAGCAAGAAACAAGGGAATAGTTAGAGAAGAAGAGTTGGTAGAAGATCTAGACGTTGTTATGGAGGAAGAGGTCTACAACTGATGACTGGAATTCACTATCCCACATATACAATGAATCCGTTCTTTGGCAAGCGCACCAAATATCGTCAAGTAATAACCCACGAGGAGTGGGATCGTATCCACAGAGATTGATTGATTGAGCAGTGTTAGCTAATGAGTTAATTAGTTATGCTAATCAAATAGAGAGTATTGAGTAGTGTAAATTAAATTGCAGAATTATAAAGAACATGGAAGTAAAGAAAAGCAATAAAGTGTAGGAATGTAAATGGTAAGAATGTAAAGAACAGAAACATAAATGGCTGAATTGTAATTGGGAATGGGGGATTAGCAGAATGTAAAAGAAAGCTATAAAGAATGTGGAAGATAAGAATAGGGGAATTCATTGGGATTAGGAGATGTTGATCTCTTTGGATTAAATTCAGTTCATCTCACCTTCAATCATGCAACTCATTGACCTCTTGGCAATCATGATTGATTGAGTCCCAATCCCTTGTTAACTCAATCTCTTAAATCTTGATAATCATCCAATTCCTTGGTCTAATTGCTCATGAAAAGAGATATGCTTGGTCCCTGATTATACCACACATCATCATAGATCCAAATAATGGGTGGATTATATGTCACCATATCCAATTCCAAAACCCAGATTCTACTCAAGTGTGAGAAGGGATTTCAAGCATGGTTTCATGTTCCCTTTTCCAAGGTTCCCATGAAACCCATTTTGCATTCAACCTCTTTCCTAAGATGATTGAACATAAGCATGAAGAACGAAATTCCTTCTAGCAAATCAAAGAGAAGATGAAGAGAAGAAGAAATTCACTTTCATTAATCCATCAAGTACAACAGAGCTCCCTCTCCCAATGAGAGGGAGTTTAGCTATTCATAGCTCAGAGAAAAGTACGAGAGATGGAAGAGATGATGTGTAAAGTAAAACTAGATCTAAACTTAGCAATGTCAATCCAATACAACCCAACTCAACCCCCTTTTTCAGTACTTCCTGGGGGTATTTATACTACAATTATCACTAGAATTAAGAAAATACAAAAGATAAAAGAAAATTACAATTGGAGGGAAAAGGAAAACTCAATAAACATGACCTTCAGGCTTGGCGTGTGGCTGGCGTTTAAGCAACGTGCCACGCCTAGCCACTAAATTTGGCTTGGCGTGCCACGCCCAGCTCTTCAAGTGGCATGCCCCATGCGTTGGCATCCCTGGCGTGCCACGCCTTCGAACCCAAGTGACACGCCCAGGGTCTTTTTAAAGATTGGCTAGCCTGGCGTGCCATGCCCTCGAGCCAAAGTAGCACACCCAGGGTCTTCTTGGAACCTTGGTTGGCCTGGCGTGCCACGCCTTCGATCTCAAGTGGCACGCCAGGTTCTTCTTAAAGCATTGGTTAGCATGGCGTGCCACGCCTTGGACCTCAAGTGGCATGCCCAGGCTCTTTCTTGGAGCTTTGAACTAGCGTGGCACGCCCAGGGCCCATGTGGGTGCTTCATCTTCTTCTCTGAAAAACATAACTGGCTTGCCACGCCCAGTGTGTGGCGTGCCACGCCCATGGTGTATGCTTCTTCACGTATCTGGAAAACATAACTGGCATGCCATGCCCAGTGTGTGGCGTGCCACACCCATGGTACATACTTCTTCACGTCTCTGGAAAACATAACTGGCGTGCCACGCCCAACATTCTTCCTTGCTCCAATAGCTGGCATGCCACGCCCAGCATTTAAGTGGCACGTCCAGGTAAATAATGAGAGTTGGCGTGCCATGCCTTTGACCTTAAGTGACACGCCCAGCTTTGGTGCTTGGTCTTCTTTAGTGTTGGCATGCCACGCCTGGGACCCAGGTGGCCCGCCCAAGTGAGGATGATACCTGGCGTGCCATGCCTTTGACACCAAGTGACACGCCTAAGTGCTTGGGTCTTCAATTTCCTCTCTGGAAACATCAACTGGCGTGCCATGTCTTGATGTTCAAGTGGCACGCCCATCTTAAGTTGACTCCTCCAAGCTTGGCGTGCCACGCCTGGGTTATCAAGTGGCATGCCCAAGTGATGGGCTAGAGTTGGCGTGGCACGCCTTCGATACCAAGTGGCACGCCCAAATGATGGTCCTTCTTTGGATTGATGAACTGGCATGCCCCGCCCAACTCTTCAAGTGGCACGCCCATGGTGTGTGATGGACTTGGCGTGCCACGCCCCATTTTTGGCCTTCACCATTGCTCTATAGAATTCATTACTAGTGTGCCATGCCCTGGTGCTGGGGTGCCATGCCCACTCATTTTCATGGCGTTTGTACTAAGTGGCACGCCCATTACACACGCCCAGCTTTACTTGCTGTTTTCCTTCCCTTTTTGTTGCTTTTTTCTCCTGAAATTCAACACAAACCCATTTCAAAGTAATGTACCATAATATATATTATTGGGTTCATGAAATTGCATTGAAACAATGAATATGTGTTCTTTTTATGGTCCTTTTAGATAGGTAAAAAGGATAAATGATGCAAGTCATCACAACACCAAATTTAAGCTTTGCTTGTCCCAAGCAAATCAATGTGAATTGTTCTTAGATAGATTGAGACTTGACCTTGAATAGGTGCATACATTACCAAGGATAAGGCTAAGTGTTTATCACATGCATGAATATTATTGTTTCAATGTCACAATGAACTCCTAGATTCTTGAGGATTCTTCCAAGTATTAGTCTTAGGGGCCCTTTTTATTGATTGTCACCTTGAAGTAGCAAGAGTTGTTCCTTTTTCTTTTTCACTTTTCTTTTCAATTGTCCACGACTCTAAGTGTTTTGTCTCAAGACGACCCTTTAGATTAGGCTTTCAATTAGCACTCTCAAATCAGTTGGTTTTAGGGTGTTAGGTGTTGAAACATCCCTAAGAATTTACTTGCCCAGGTCTCCTTTCTTGACACATCTTCACCACAAGCATCTACTAGGATCTTTAATTCTTTTGAGCTAATTGGTGCTTCCTTTTATCCTAGTAGGTGATGCTCAGAGCCTTGGATCTTTTGTTGCTTACTACTTCTTGGTTCTATAGATATTCAAGGGACATCCTTAGCCTTTACTTGTCACTCCCTCTAAAGTCTAGTTGCTCATCATGACTCATTTTCTTTCAAGTTCATTCAAAGTCCTACACTTAGTTCCTTTATCTCCTGGCTTTGAATAGTCTTACTTAGTCTTAGTCTTTTTTACTCTTGTTTTTGCAACAACTCACCATAGACTCTTATGGAAACAAACTATTCTTTTATTTGATCATGAGACTTAAACAACATTGCATTTTCTTTCTTCAAATATAAAGGACTCATAAAAGAGTTTCAAAACATAAAGAAATTAAACATTAAAAATAAACTATCCTAACATTGCAACTATTATTAATTAGAAATTAAACATAAGGAAATCAAACATAAATTCATAATTTAAAAGTATCAACCATGGGACTCAACAACCTTGAGCAGCTTCAGTTCATTGGCCCTTTTCCTTTGTCCTTCTTCTTGGAGCGGGAGGAGTCATCATCATCCTTCTTGGAGGATCCTTCTTGTGCCTTTGTGTTTTTGGGCTTCTAAAATCCCAGCCTTCTCATATAGAACCTTACATTTTCTTTGTGCTGGTATGCAATTTCTTCCTGCCTTGCACTGAGTTCTTCCATCTTTTGCATGTATGTTGGATACTTGGGGTTCATGTTGGCTACTGCATTACACAAGTAGCTCAATTTTGTTTGTGCGTAGCAGTCATATTCTCTTCTTGCTATGGTTCTGGCTTCATAAAGATGCCTAAACTCGGCAAGGCTCTCTAGTTGGACTTGTTGTTGTTCCATAATTGTTCTGAGGCTACCTTGCATCTCTCCCCAGTTGAACTAATCTTGTTGCTCCTTCATGTGCTCTATACTTCCTTGGAGTTGTTGTATGTTCTCCTTCACTTGATTCCAGTGGTGTTATTGTTCCTTGAGTTGGTTGACATCCTCTCTTAGGTGGTGTATATCTCCTCTCATTTGGTGTATATCTCCTTGCAATTGCTCCCAGTTGAAACCTTCAAGAAATTGTGGGTATGGTGATGGTAGAAGTGCTAAGTATTATGGTTGATCTTCAACCTCTCCTTCTTGTTGTGGTGCCCCTTGTGGCTCATGGGCATGAGCTCTGTACTCCCTTGCTCTCTGAAGTGGGTTGACAGCCACCACTTTGGCCATCTTCTTGGTAGTTATGGGGTTGTCTTGATCTACCAGGACTTCATCAATAATCTTTTCCACCCCTGCCTCATCACATAGCCTCTGAATGATGCTAAGGAATGCCAACCTTGAGCTATCCTTGGTGCTTTTTAGTACTCTATTGATGTTGTTGGCAATCATTTCCCCAACATTAACATTTTCTCCCTTCATTATGCTGTATATGAGCCCAGCCCTTTTTAAAGTCACCTCTGAAGTGTTGGATGTGGGGTCGAGAGACTTTCTTACAAAATCTAGCCACCCTCTAGCTTGGGGCTTAGATCTCTTCTCCTCAGTTGGTTGGGTCTTCCATCTTTATCATTAATCCACTGCACATTCAGCACACATATTTCATTGAGGATCTCATCAAGAGATAAAGAGAAGAAGAAGAAGAATAAAAACAACTTAATCCATTAAAAATAATAGAGCTCTCTTTCCCAATGGAAAGAGTTAGTGATTCATAACTAAAATATTTATAAGTAAGAAAATGAAAGAGGAGAGAAGTGTGGGTGAGAAGAGGGAGTCCGAAGACCCCTCTCTATCAGAATTATTGGTGCCCAAAAGATCTCCTAATTCTATGAAACTAAGGCCTTTATATAGGCTCTCCTAAATTACAAACTTAAATAAAATTTAAAGCAAATTACAATGAAATGAAAATGAACTATTCTAGAGGCTTCTTGTGGCCTTGATTGGTTGACAATTATGGCTTGAATGAGAGTTGGAGTGGGCTTGGTTGAAGGTTGGGGGCTGCAGGAAGAAGTTGAAGTGCCATCCCTACTTGAATTTGCTCTTTGGAGTATGACCCATTTGACACGCTGAAAAGATGGAGTTGTTTGGGCCTGAAATTGAATATCCACTATAAAGTATTATATATTGTTGGAAAGCTCTAGAGTTAGCTTTCCAACACTTCTAGAATCAAATCATTTGGACCTCTATAACTCAAGTTATGCCCATTTGAAAAGTGACTAGGTCAGCCTGTCAAGTAGCCTCGCGTGCCACTTCCACTTCTGGCCTGCCACGCCCCATATGTTGTGAAACTAGCATGCCACACCCAAAACTGGCATGCCACGCCTTCAATGATGCACCAAAATCTCCTCTCTGGCCATTAGAACTGGTGTGCCACGCCCAGAATTCCAAGTGGCACGCCCATTATGAAAATAGAGCTGGCGTGCCATGCCTTCGATATCAAGTGGCACTCCCAGGTTTTACAATGCTGAAATAATGGCTTTTTTTACCTTCCATTTTAATGTCCACTATAAATTGTTATATATCGTTGGAAAGCTCTTTATCTCAGATTTCCAACACCACCAAGATTTTCTAATTTGGATCTCTACAATTCATGTTATGTTCCTTTGAAGATGAAGAGGTCAGGCTGGTAACTCTGTAGTGACGTGTTTTTCTCCTCGTGATTTTGGGGTCAATATCTTCCTCAATTCCAGTGTCCATCATAAAGTGTTATATATGGTTGGAAACCTCTAGATATCTACTTTCTAATGGCACTATAATCATCTCATTTGGAGTTGTGTAGCTCAAGATATCTTCATTTGAATGAGAGGAGGTCAGGTTGGCATATGCCCCGGCATGCCACGCCAATGCTTTGGCGTGCCACGCCCATAGTAGGGCTCAAAATAACTCCTCTGGAACTTAAGTCTGGTGTGTCATGCCCAAAACACCAAGTGGTACGCCCTCTTTGAGATCTTGGCCTCACAAACTTGGCGTGCCACGCCCAAAGCTCCAAGTGGCACGCCCATTGATGAGCATTGGTTTCAAAAGCTTGGCGTGCCATGCCCAGAGCTCCAAGTGGCACACCCATTGTTGAGACTTGGTTCAAAAGCTTGGCGTGCCATGCCCAGAGCTTCAAGTGGCATGCCCAGCTTCACACGCCTAGCTTTATTTGTTATTTTCTTCCCCTTTTGTTGCTCTTTTCATCTAAAATTCAGCACAAACCCATTTCAAAGTAATGTACCATAATATATATCATTTGGTTCATGAAATTTCATTGATTCAATGAGATTATACTCTTTTTATGGTCTTTTTAGATAAGAAAAAGAGGTAGATGATGCAAGTCATCATTCTCCACTCTCAATTAGTGTTTTTTGTTGTTCAATTCACTTTGGATCTTAGATTTGGATTTTGTTACTTTGATTTTGATTAATGCATTGAGGTATTTCATGTTCATTAATGTCATTTGTTTGATTGTTGATAATTGCTTGAATTAGATAGCATGAATTCAATTCCCCTTCTTAATTTCATAATGTCTCTCACTATTGCTCACCAATTGTTTGAGAAAATGACAACTTTAGCTATGGAGTAGATTCCTCACTCTTGGCTTGAGGGTTGAGTTAGTGGAGACACTTGAATAGTTAATATCCTTTGTGGATTATCAGTTGAGAATTGGTAATTGATTTGTATGTCACTCAAGCTAGACTTCCCTAGGGTTTGACTAGGACTTGTGACTCAAGTTGATTATTTTCACTTGACTTTCCTCGATGGTTAGAGGTTAACTAAGTGAAGCAATAATCAATTGTTGTCACCATTGATGGAAACTATAATGATGGAACTTCCACTACTCACCCTTAGCCAAGGCTTTTATCTTGATTGATTATTGTCCACTTTTATTAGCTTGATTTCTTACACTAAACCTCAAAACCACAAAAGACTTATGGTGCACGAAATTGTGATTTCAACTGCGCCAACAACTTGGTACGCACGATCATAATCTCAATTCTTTTTCACAACTCCGCACAACTAACCAGCAAGTGCACTGGGTCGTCCAAGTAATAAACCTACGTGAGTAAGGGTCAATCCCACGGAGCTTGTCGGCTTGAAGCAAGCCATGGTCATCCTTGTAAATCTCAATCAGGTAGATTCAAATGGTTATGGGTTTTGATAATTAAAATATAAATAAAATATAAAATAAGATAAAGTTACTTATGTAATTCATTGGTGGGAATTTCAGATAAGCGTATGAAGATGCTTTGTTGCTTCTGAACCTCTGTTTTCCTATTGCTGATGAGTCCAATTCACACCCCCATTCAAAAATTGGTGAATTAGTTCTTTTGGCAAGCGCACCAAAATTATCGTCAAGTAATAACCCATAGTAGAGTGGGATCGTATCCACAGAGATTGACAAATTCGAGCAGTTTTAATTAATTGATGAATTAGTCAAGCAGATCAATAGGATTGTGAAGTACAGAATTGTAAATGACATAAATGTAAATGACTAGAATATAAAGAAAAGCAATAAAGTGCAAAAATATAAATGGCAGAATGTAAAGTGCAGAATTATAAATGACTTGAATATAAATGGGAATGGGAAATTGCTGAATGTAAAATTAAACTATAAAGAAATGGATATATAAGAATGGGGAAATTCATTGAGATTGGGAGATGTTGTCTCTTTGGATCAAATCTAGCTTATATCCTCTTCAATCATGCAACTCATTGACCTCTTGGCAATCATGATTGATTGAGCCCCAATCCCTTGGTGACTCAATCTCTCAGATCTTGATCAATAGCCAATTCTTTGGTCTAATTGCTCATGAAGAGAGATATGCTTGGTCCCTGATTATACCACACACCATTATAGGTCCAAGTAGAGGGAGGATTATATGTCACATATCCAAATACCAAAACCCAGATTATACTCAAGTGTGAGAAGGGATTTCAAGCATGGTTTCATGTTTCCTTTCCCAAGGTTCCCATAAAATCCAATTGCATTCAATCTCTTTCCCAAGTTAATTGAATGCTAAGCATTAAGAACGAAATTTCCTCTAGCAAATCAAAGAGAAGATGAAGAGAAGAAGAATTTCACTATTATCAATCCATCAAGTACAACAGAGCTTCCTCTCTCAATGAGAGGGAAGTTAGCTACTCATAGCTCAAAAAGTACTCAAAAGTGAAGTGTAAAAGTGGATCTAAAACTGACTGCTTAACCCCCTCTTCAGTAATCCTTGGGGATATTTATACTACTCCTAGTAAAATAAAAGAATTACAAAAGTGAAAAAGGAAAATTACATTTTGGAGGGAAAAGATAACACTCAATAAGCGTGACTTCCCAGCTGGTGTGTGGCTGGCGCTTTACTGGTGTGTCACGTTCCCTTCATTTTTAGCTTGGCGTGCCACGCCCAATCCTTCAAGTGGCACGCTCATCTCTCTATCAACCTTGGCATGCCACGCCTTCGAACTCAAGTGGCATGCCATAGTGGAATTCTTGTGTTGGCGTGCCACGCCTTCAAACTCAAGTGGCAAGCCCCTTGCCTTTTTCCACCTTTCTTTGCCTCTGGAAACTTGAACTGGCATGCCACGCCCAGGGTCTGGCGTGCCACACCCTTGCTCTATGCTTAGCTAAGCTTCTCTGGAAAGTTGCACTAGCGTGGCACGCCCAGGGTCTGGCGTGCCACGCCCCTTTTGTGAGTGAGTGGTTCCTCTGTTTGGCGTGCCACGCCACGAACTCAAGTGGCACGACCCAATGCTTCTTTGCTCTCTGAATGACACTGGCGTGCCACGCCTGGGGTTCAAGTGGCACGCCCAAGTGAAGAAAAGTGAGTGGCGTGCCACGCCTTCGATATCAAGTGGCATGCCCCAGGTAATTGGCCTCCTTCATCCTCTCTGGAAACTTATACCAGCGTGCCACGCCCATGATCTTGTCTTGGTTCCAGTAGTTGGCGTGCCACGCCTCAGCCTTCAAGTGGCACGCCATAGTAAAATGCTAAGGTTGGTGTGCCAAGCTTTCGATACCAAGTGGCACACCCAGTCCTTGCTTTTGGTCCTTAGTGCATTGGCATGCCACGCCTGGTTGCTCAAGTGGCACGCCCAAGTGAGATTGAGGAGTTGGCGTGCCACGCCTTCATCTTCAAGTGGCACGCCCAGTCTTCAATTGCCTTCAGCCCATTCTCTGGATTGTTGTGCCAGCGTGCCACGCCATGCTGTTCAAGTGGCACGCCCATGGATTTGTGAACTCTTCAAGCTTGGCGTGCCACGCCTGGGTTCTCAAGTGGCATGCCCAAGTGGCTTCTTAGAGCTGGCGTGCTACGCCTTCGACACCAAGTGGCACGCCATAGTGAAGGTTCTTCTTGGAATGGTGAGTTGGCATGCCACGCCCCTTTGCTCAAGGGGCACTCCCATAGTAGTTGGTGGGTCAGGCGTGCCATGCGCAATCTGGCGTGCCACGCCCCTTTTGTGTCCTCCATTGTAGCTCTTCGGAAAAATGTATTAGCATGCCATGCCCTCATGCATGCTTGGACTTCTTCTCTGGACTTTAGTACTGGCGTGCCACGCCTAGCTCCTAGCGTGCCACGCCAGTGCATTTTCATGGCGTTTGCTCCCAAGTGGCACGCCAATTTCACACGCCCAGCTTCTTGTTTGTCTTCTACCCATTTTTGATGCCTTTTAACCTGAAATTCAGCACAACTCATCTCAAAGTAGTGTACCATAATATTCATCAAATAATGCATGAATTGTACTGATCAATTAAGATTTATGCTCCTTTATGGTCTTCTTTATGCAAGAAAGAAGGGTAGATGATGCAAGTCATCAATTGCCTTCTTCCAACCGTGCGTTACCTCCTTCCATGGCAAGCTGTATGATCCTCTCGGATGAAAACAAATCCATATGCGCTGTCACCGCACGGCTAATCATCTGTCGGTTCCCATTAGCATCGGAATAGGACCATTGTCCTTTTGCGCACTGTCACTTGCACCCCACATTCGCAGGTTTGAAGCTCGTCACAGTCATCCCTTCCTAGATCCTACTTGGAATACCACAGATAAGGTTTAGACTTTCCAGATCCCGGATCCTACTCAGAATACCACAAACAAGGTTTAGACTTTCCGGATCCCAGGAATGCTGCCAATAGTTCTAGCCTATACCACGAAGGTTAATCTTAGATTCAGCTGCTCTGTTGTCAAGAGAGAAGACGTGAATCCTTAATTAGAAATCCAAGAGAATATACTCCAGCTGTCGTCCAATGACTACGTTGAACATCATGTAGACCGCTTTGTGGTTGTCATACACGCGATCTTGGCTAAGCGAGTAACGAAGATTGGGTGATTGTTACAGGTCACCCCTTCATTCTGACTTAACTGAATTAAGTACGAGAGTATATCTTGGAGAAGAAGTAGGCATGAATTGAATAGAAAAATAGTAGTAATTGCATTAATTCATGAAGAATAGCAGAGCTTCACACCTTAATATATGGGGTGTAGAAACTCCACCGTAGAAAATACATAAGTGAAAGGTCTAGGCATGGCCGTGAGGCCAGCCTCCATGCCAAAGGTCTAAGGACTAAACGTCCATAGATGTAAAATAAATCTCTAAAAGTAGTTTTTATACTAAACTAGTAACTAGGGTTTACAGAAAATGAGTAACTAAGTGCAGATAGTGCAGAAATCTACTTCTGAGGCCCACTTGGTGTGTGCTTGGGCTGAGCATTGAAGCTTTTTCGTGCTTAGGCTGTTCCTGGAGTTAAATGCCAGCTTTGGTGCCAGTTTGGGCGTTTAACTCCAATTCTGGTGCCAGTTTGGGCGTTTTACGCCAAGATGTTTTAGGCTGAATTTGAACGCCAATTTGGGCCATCAAATCTCGGGAATATTATGGACTATTATATATTTCTGGAAAGCCCAGGATGTCTACTTTCTAACGCAATTAAGAACACGCCAATTGGGCTTCTCTAGCTCCAGAAAATCCACTTCGAGTGCAGGGAGGTCAGAATCCAACAACATCTGCAGTCCTTTTTCAGCCTCTGAATCAGATTTTTGCTCAGGTCCCTCAATTTCAGCCAGAAAATACCTGAAATTACAGAGAAACACACAAACTCATAGTAAAATCCAGAAATATGATTTTTGAATAAAAACTAATGAAAATATAATAAAAATTAACTAAAACATACTGAAAACTATGTAAAAACAATACCAAAAAGGGTATAAATTATCCGCTCATCACAACACTAAATTTAAATTGTTGCTTATCCCCAAGCAACTGAAAACAAAATAGGATAAAAAGAAGAGAATATACTATGAATTTAAAACTTATCAATGAAAATTAGCTTAAATTAGATGAGCGGGACTTGTAGCCTTTTTGCTTCTGAACAGTTTTGGCATCTCACTTTATCCTTTGAAGTTCAGAATGATTGGCATCTATAGGAACTTAGAATTCAGATAGTGTTATTGATTCTCCTAGTTTAGTATGTATTCTTGAACATAGCTACTTTATGAGTCTTGGCCGTGACCCTAAGCATTTTGTTTTTCAGTATTACCACCGGATACATAAATACCACAGACACATAACTGGGTGAACCTTTTCAGATTGTGGCTCAGGTTTGCTAGAGTCCCCAGTTAGAGGTGTCCAGAGCTCTTAAGCACACTCTTTTTGCTTTGGACCTCGACTTTAACCGCTCAGTCTCAAGCTTTTACTTGACACCTTCACGCCACAAGCACATGGTTAGGGATAGCTTGGTTTAGCCGTTTAGGCCAGGATTTTATTCCTTTGGGCCCTCCTATCCATTAATGCTCAAAGCCTTGGATCCTTTTTATTTTACCCTTGCCTTTTGGTTTAAAGGGCTATTGGCTTTTTCTGCTTGCTCTCTTTTTTTTTCGCCACTTTTTTTTTTCTCTGCAAGCTTTTCACTGCTTTTTCTTGCTTCAAGAATCAATTTTATGATTTTTCAGATTATCAAATAACATTTTTCCTTTTTCATTATTCTTTCAAGAGCCAACAATTTTAACATTCATAAACAACAAATTCAAAAATATGCACCATTCAAGCATTCATTCAGAAAACAAAAGGTATTGCCACCACATCAAAATAAGTAAACTAATTTCAAGATAGAATTCGAAACCATGTACTTCTTGTTCTTTTGTAATTAAAACATTTTTCATTTAAGAAAGGTGATGGATTCATAGGACATTCATAGCTTTAAGGCATAGACACTAGACACTAATGATCATGTAATAAAGACACAAACATAGATAAAACATAGAGCATAGGGAACGGAAAAATAGAAAAATAAAGAACAAGGAGATTAAAGAACGGGTCCACCTTAGTGATGGCGGCTAGTTCTTCCTCTTGAAGATCTAATGGAGTGCTTGAGCTCCTCAATGTCTCTTTCTTTACTTTTTTGCTCCTTTCTCATGGCTCTTTGGTCTTCTCTAATTTCATGAAGGAGGATGGAATGCTCTTGGTGCTCCACCCTTAGTTGTCCCATGTTGGAACTTAATTCTCCTAGGGAGGTGTTGATTTGCTCCCAATAGTTTTGTGGAAGAAAGTGTATCCCTTGAGGCATCTCAGGGATTTCATGATGAGGAACTTCCTCATGTTCTTGTTGAGCTCCATGAGTGGGCTCTCTTGTTTGCTCCATCCTTTTCTTAGTGATGGGCTTGTCCTCTTCAATGAGGGTGTCTTCCTCTATGACAATTCTAGCTGAATTGCAGAGGTGACAAATGAGATGAGGGAAGGCTAACCTTGCTAAAGTAGAGGACTTATCCGCCACCTTGTAGAGTTCTAGGGATATGATCTCATGAACTTCTACTTCCTCTCCAATCATGACGCTATGGATCATGATAGCTCGGTCTATTGTAACTTCAGACCGGTTGCTAGTATGAATGATTGAGCGTTGGATGAACTCTAGCCATCCCCTAGCCACGGGCTTGAGGTCAAGCCTTCTTAGTTGAAACAGCTTGCCTCTTGAGTCTCTCTTCCATTGAGCACCTTCAACACAATTGTCCCTAAGGACTTGGTCCAACCTTTGATCAAAGTTGACCCTTCTAGTGAAAGGGTAAGGATCTCTTTGCATCATTGGCAAGTTAAATGCCAACCTCACATTTTTCGGACTAAAATCTAAGTAATTTCCCCGAACCATTGTGAGCCAATTCTTTGGGTTCGGGTTCACACCTTGGTCATGGTTCTTAGTGATCCATGCATTAGCATAAAACTCTTGAACCATTAAGATCCCGACTTGTTGAATGGGATTGGTGAGAATTTCCCAACCTCTTCTTCGAATCTCATGTCGGATCTCTGGATATTCACTCTTTTTGAGCTTGAAGGGGACCTCGGAGATCACCTTTTTCTTTGCCATAACTTCATAGAAGTGGTCTTGATGGACCTTTGAGATGAATCTCTCCATCTCCTATGACTCAGAGGTGGAAGCAATTGCCTTCCCTTTCCTCTTTCTAGAGGTTTCTCCGGCCTTTGGTGCCATTAGTGGTTATGAAAAACAAAAAAAAGAAATGCTTTTTCCACACCAAACTTAAAATATTTGCTCGTCCTCGAGCAAAAGAAAAAAGAATTGAGTAGAAGAAGAAGAAATGGAGGAGATGGAGGGAGGTGAGTGGTTCGGCCAAGGGGGTAGTAGTGTGTGTGTTGTGTGAAAATGAAGGTGGTAATGATGGATGGATGTGAGTGGTGAAGAGGTTGTGGGGAAGATGGTAGGATTTGATAGGTGAGGGGTGTTTGGGAAGAGGTATTGAGGTGATTGGTCAATGGTGTATGGGGAAGAGAGTTATAGAAAGGTGTGAAGAAGAGAGAAGAAGAGGTGGGGTAGGTGGGGATCCTGTGGGGTCCACAAATCCTGAGGTATCAAGGAATCTGAGTCCCTGCACCATTCTGGCGTTCAAACGCCTATTCTGTGCCAAATCTGGCATTTAATACCAGCTCTGCTACCTTTCCTGGCATTAAACGCCACTCTGCTGCCCATTTCTGGCGTTAAACGCCAGCCAGATGCCCATTTTTGGCGTTTAACTCCAGCCAGATGCCAGACAGCCCTTTATAGTGTTAAACGCCTAGAGTGCTACCCATTCTGGTGTTTAACACCCAGAATGCTGCCAGGCTAGGCGTTAAACGCCCATTCTGCTATCCTTACTGGGTTTAAACGCCAATAAGCCTGTCCTCCAGGGTGTGCTATTTTTGATGCTATTTTTCATTCTATTTTTTTATTTTTCAGTTGTTTTTATGACTTCACATGATCATCAACCTAAGGAAAACATAAAATAGCAATGAAAAATAAATAAATATAATTAAATATCATTGGGTTGCCTCCCAACAAGGACTTCTTTAATGTCAATAGCTTGACAGTGAGCTCTTAGAGAGCCTCACAGAGATTCAGAGCTTAGTGGTGGCCTCCCAACACCAAACTTAGAAGTTAAGTGTGGGGGCTCTGTTTGACTCTGTATTGAGAGAAGCTTTTCATGCTTCCTCTCCATAGTTATAGAAGAAGATCCTTGAGCCTTAAACACAAGGTAGTCCTCATTCAATTGAAGGACCAACTCTCCTCTGTCTACATCAATCACAGCTCTTGTTGTGGCTAGGAAGGGTCTTCCTAGGATGATGGATTCATCCTCATCCTTCCCAGTATCTAGGATTATGAAGTCAGCAGGGATGTAATAGCCTTCAACCTTTACTAAGACATCCTCTACAAGTCCATAAGCCTGTTTCCTTGAATTGTCTGCCATCTTGATGAGCGGATAATTTATATGCTTTTTGGCATTGTTTTTAGTGTGTTTTTAGTAGGATCTAGTTACTTTTAGGGATGTTTTCATTAGTTTTTATGTTAAATTCACATTTCTGGACTTTACTATGAGTTTGTGTGTTTTTCTGTGATTTCAAGTATTTTCTGGCTGAAATTGAGGGACTTGAGCAAAAATCAGATTCAGAGGTTGAAGAAGGACTGCTGATGCTGTTGGATTCTGACCTCCCTGCACTCAAAATGGATTTTCTGGAGTTACAGAACTCAAAATGGCGCGCTTCCAATTGCGTTGGAAAGTAGACATCCAGGGCTTTCCAGAAATATATAATAGTCTATACTTTGGCCAAGAATAGACGACGCAAACTGGCGTTCAACGCCAGCTCTCTGCCCAATTCTGGCGTCCAGCGCTAGAAAAGGATCCAAAACCAGAGTTGAACGCCAGAAATGGATCAAAACCTGGCGTTCAACTCCACAAATGGCCTCTGCACGTGTACACTTAAAGCCCAGCCCAAGCACACACCAAGTGGGCCCCGAAAGTGAATTTATGTATCAACTACTTACTCATGTAAACCCTAGTGACTAGTTTATTATAAATAGGACCTTTTACTATTGTATTAAAATCTTTGGTCTCAGTTTTAATCCATTGTTCATCTTAGGAGACTATTGATCACGTTTTAGGGGGCTGGCCATCTCGGCCATGCCTGGACCTTCACTTATGTATTTTCATACGGTAGAGTTTCTACACTCCATAGATTAAGGTGTGGAGCTCTGCTGTTCCTCAAAGATTAATGCAAAGTACTACTGTTTTCTATTCAATTCATCTTATTTTGCTTCTAAGATATCCATTCGCACCTAAGAACGTGATGAAGGTGATGATTATGTGTGACGCTCATCACCATTCTCCCCTATGAACACGTGCCTGACAACCACTTCCGTTCTACATGAAATAAAGCTTGAATGAGTATCTCTTAGATCTCCTAACCAGAATCTTCGTGGCTAAGCTAGAATGATGGCGGTATTCAAGAGAATATGGAAAGTCTAAACCTTGTCTGTGCTATTCCGAGTAGGATTCAATGATTGAATGACTGTGACGAGCTTCAAACTCGCGATTGCTGGGCGTTAGTGACAGACGCAAAAGGAGGGTGAATCCTATTCCAGCATGATCGAGAACCGACAGATGATTAGCCGTGCTGTGACAGAGCATGTGAGCATATGTTCACTGAGAGGAGGGGATGTAGCCACTGACAACGGTGATGCCCTTGCATAAAGCCAGCCATGGAAAGGAGTAAGACTGATTGGATGAAGATAGCAGGAAAGCAGAGGTTCAGAGGGACGAATGCATCTCCATACGCTTATCTGAAATCCTCACCAATGATTTACATAAGTATTTCTATCTTTACTTTTATTAATTAATATTCAAAAATACCATTACTATTTATATCCGCCTGACTGAGATTTACAAGGTGACCATAGCTTGCTTCATACCAACAATCTCCGTGGGATTCGACCCTTACTCACGTAAGGTATTACTTGGACGACCCAGTGCACTTGCTGGTTAGTTGTATCGAAGTTGTGACAAATTAAGAATGTGTAATCACGATTACATGTACCAAGTTGCTCACGTTGCCAGGGATTGTTTGAGCCTGGACATCACAATTTCGTGCACCAAGTTTTTGGCGCCGTTGCCGGGGATTGTTCGAGTTTGGACAACTGACGGTTCATCTTGTTGCTCAGATTGGGTAACTTTCTTTTCGTTTTCTTTCAAAATTTTTCAAAAATATTTCAAAAATTTTTCAACTGTTTTCGAAAAAAATAAAAATGTTTTCAAAAAAAAAATATATTTTTCTTCAGAATTTTTAAGAATGAATTCTAGTGTTTCATGAAGCATGTTGAAGTCTGGTTGGCTGTAAAGCCATGTCTAAATTTATTTGGACTGAGGCTTGCAATTTGTTATCAAGAGCAATATACTCTCGTGTTACATGCTAAAGCTTGGCTGGCCATTGGCCATGTCTAGTGTTTTGGACTGGAGCTTTCATTGAAAGCTTGGCTGGCTAGTGAGCCATGTCTAATTCCTGGACTGAAGCTTTAGACTAAGAATGCAAGATTCCTGGAATTCATATTAAAAATTTTGGAATCCTTATTTTTCTTTTTTACATTAATTTTCGAAAAATACAAAAAAATTTAGAAAATCATAAAAATTCAAAAATATTTTCATGTTTCTTGTTTGAGTCTTGAGTCATGTTATAAGTTTGGTGTCAATTGCATATGCATCTTGCATTTTTCGAAAATTTCATGCATTCATAGTGTTCTTCATGATCTTCAAGTTGTTCTTGGTAAGTCTTCTTGTTTGATCTTGATGATTTTTGTTTTGTATTGTTTAGTGTTTTTCATATGCATTCTTGAATTCTTAGTGTCTAAGCATTAAAGAATTCTAAGTTTGTTGTCTTGCATATTTCCTTGCATTAAAGATTTTTCAAATTGTGTCTTTGATGTTCATCTTGACATTCATAGTGTTCTTAGTGTTCATCTTGACATTCATAGCATTCTTGCATGCATTCATTGTTTTGATCTAAAATCTCCATGCATTGAACATTTTAGTGTTTTTCTCTCTCATCATTAAAAATTCAAAAATAAAAAAAAAATATCTTTCCCTCTCTCATCTCATTCTATTTATTTATTCATCTAATAACATCTCATCTCACATTTCTACCCTCCTCACAGTTGTGTTTCTTCCATTTCATTACATTCTTTATCTCCCTCTTTTCTTTCACTCACAAAGGAATCCCTATACTGTGGTATAAAGGATTTCTATTATTATTATTTTTTTCTGTGCCCTCTTCTTTGTCATATGAGCAGGAGCAAGGACAAGAACATTTTTGTGGAAGCAGATCCAGAACCTGAAAGGACTCTGAAAAGAAAACTAAGAGAAGCTAAAATACAACAATCCAGAGATAACCTTTCAGAAATTTTCGAACAGGAAGAGGAGATGGCAGCCGAAAATAATAATAATGTAAGGAAGATGCTTGGTGACTTTACTGCACCTAATTCCAATTTACATGGAAGAAGCATCTCCATTCCTGCCATTGGAGCAAACAACTTTGAGCTGAAACCTCAATTAGTTTCTCTTATGCAGCAGAACTGCAAGTTTCATGGACTTCCATCTGAAGATCCTTTTCAGTTCTTAACTGAATTCTTGCAGATATGTGATACTGTTAAGACTAATGGAGTAGATCCTGAAGTCTACAGGCTCATGCTTTTCCCTTTGCTGTAAGAGACAGAGCTAGATTATGGTTGGATTCTCAACCAAAGACAGCCTGAACTCTTGGATAAGCTGGTCACGGCTTTCTTAGCCAAGTACTTTCTCCTCAAAAGCTGAGCAAGCTTAGAGCTGATGTTCAAACTTCAGATAGAAGAAGGTGAATCCCTCTATGAAGCTTTGGAAAGATACAAACAGTTGACCAAAAAGTGTCCTTCTGACATGCTTTCAGAATGGACCATCCTGGATATATTCTATGATGGTTTATCTGAGCTATCAAAATGTCACTGGACACTTCTGCAGGTAGATCCATTCACCTAAAGAAACGCCTGCAGAAGCTCAAGAACTCATCGACATGGTTGCTAATAACCAGTTCATGTACACTTCTGAAAGGAATCCTGTGAGTAATGGGACGCCTATGAAGAAGGGAGTTCTTGAAATTGATACTCTAAATGCCATATTGGCTCAGAACAAAATATTGACTCAGCAAGTCAATATGATCTCTCAGAGTCTGAATGGAATGCAAGCTGCATCCAACAGTACTCAAGAGGCATCTTCTGAAGAAGAAGCCTATGATCCTGAGAACCCTACAATAGCAGAGGTAAATTACTTAGGTGAACCTTATGGAAACACCTATAACTCAACATGGAGAAATCATCCAAATTTCTCATGGAAGGATCAAAAGCCTCAACAAGGCTTTAATAATGGTGGAAGAAATAGGTTTAGTAATAGCAAGCCTTTCCCATCATCACTCAGCAACAGACAGAGAACTCTGAACAAAATACTTCTAATTTAGCAAACTTAGTCTCTGATCTGTCCAAGGCCACTGTAAGTTTCATGAATGAAACAAAGTCTTCCATTAGAAATTTGGAAGCACAAGTGGGCCAGCTGAGTAAAAGGATCACTGAAATCCCTCCCGTACTCTCCCAAGCAATACAGAAGAGAATCCAAAAGGAGAGTGCAAGGCCATTGACATAAGCACTATGGCCAAACCTGTAAGGGAAGGAGAGGACGTGAATCCCAAGGAGGAAGGCCTCCTGGGACGTCCAGTGATCAATAAGGAGCTTCCCTCTGAGCAACCAAAGGACTCTGAGGCTCATCTAGAGAACATAGAGATTCTATTGAACCTCTTTATGCCCTTCATGAGCTCTGATGAGTATTCCTCTTCTGAGAGAATGAGGATGTTACTGAAGAGCAAACTGCCAAGTTTCTTGGTGCAATCATGAAGCTAAATGCCAAATTATTTGGCATTGATACTTGGGAAGTTGAACCTCCCTTGTTCATCAATGAACTAAGTGATCTGGATCAACTGACATTGCCTCAGAAGAGACAGGATCCTGGAAAGTTCATAATATCCTGCACCATAGGCACCATGATCTTTAAGGCTCTGTGTGACCTTGGTCAGGAATAAACCTCATGCCCTCTCTGTAATAGAGAAACTGGGAATCTATGGAGTGCAAGCTACTAAAATCTCACTAGAGATGGCAGATAGCTCAAGAAAACAGGCTTATGGACAAGTAGAAGATATTAATAAAGGTTGAGGGCTTTACATACCTATGATTCATAGTCCTGGATACTGGAAAGGAAGAGGATGAATCATCATCCTAGGAAGACCTTTCCTAGCCACAGCAAGCTGTGATTGATGTGGACAGAGGGAATTGATCCTTCAATGAAAAGGACACCTTGTGTTTACACTCAAGGATCTCTCTCTGCTTCCATGGAGAGGAAGCATAAAAGCTTCTCTCAAAGCAGAGTCAACCAGAGCCCCACAGTCAAACTCTAAGTTTGGTGTGGGAGGCCACAACCAAACTCTAAGTTTGGTGTTGAACTCCCATATCCAAACTCTAAGTTTGGTATTGGAGAGTTTCAACAAAGCTCTGAACGTCTGTGAGGCTCCATGAGAGCCCACTGTCAAGCTATTGACATTAAAGAAGCGCTTGTTGGGAGGCAACCCAATTTTTATTTATCTAACTATATTTTCTTAGTTATTGTCTTTGTAGGTTCATGATCATGTGGGTCACAAATAAATATAAAATTGAAAGGAATCAAAAACAGCAGAAGAAAAATACACCCTGGAGGAGCATCTGTGTGGCGTTCAGGCAGACAGAGCATGATTCTGGGCTAACGCCCAATGGCAGCTTTGGCGCTGAACCAGAACAGGCATGTTCTGGTTATGCCAGAAATGGCACCAATGGCGTTGAACGCCCAAAATGGCACCAACCTGGCGCTGAACGCCCAGAGTTGAGTGCAAAGGCATTTTTACATGCCTAATGGGTGCAGGGATGTAAATCTTGAACACCTCAGGATCGTGGACCCCATAGGATCCACTCAGGATCTGTGGACCCCACAGGATCTACTCAGGATTGTGAACCCACAGGATCCCCACCTACCTCCACTCACTTCTTCTCACCCTCTTTCACACAACCCATAAACACTCTTCCCAAAACCTTCACCAATCACCTCAATCTCTTTCCCCATCACCTCTTCACCACTCACATCCATCCACTCTTCCCCATAAACCTACCTCATAAACTCCACCTACCTTCAAAATTCAAAACCAATTTTCCACCCAAACCTACCCATATGGCCGAAACCTTTCCCCCTCCCTCCCTATATAAAGCCCTCCATTCTTCATCAAATTCACACAACACACCCTCTACACCCTTCCTGGCCGAAACACTTTCCATCCTCCCTCTCCTCCATTTTTCTTCTTCTTCTTCTATTCTTCTTCTCTTGCTCGAGGACGAGCAATATTCTAAGTTTGGTGTGGTAAAAAGCATAAGCTTTTGTTTTTTCCATTACCATTGATGGCACCTAGACGGAGAATCCTAGAAAGGGAAAGAAGACAAAACTTCACATCCGAGTCATGGGAGATGAAAGGTTCATCTCTAAAGCCCATCAAGACCTTCTATGATGTTGTGGCAAGAAGAAGGTGATCCCGAGGTCCTTTCAAACTCAAAAGAAATGAGTATCCGGAGATCCGACATGAAATTCAAAAAGGTTGGGAAGTTCTAACAAACCCATCCAACAAGTCGGCATCCTAATGGTTCAAGTATCTCTGCAAAGCATGATCAAAAACCATCAAGAAAGAAGAAAACGGATTCAATGA